>NC_091743.1:77565978-77670978 GCF_043380555.1 Nothobranchius furzeri
TCCTTTTCCCTGGAGAACAATTTAAGTCCTCATAAAATCCAAATGGACTTTTTGTTCTCCACTTAAATCACTAAAACAAAAACTCTTTTTCATCGTTCCTCCTGTTTTCAGCTGACTGCTCCCTCACTGCTCTGCAGACTCAAACCAGAACTCATCTTCATCCAGACTTCCGGGATTCTGACCAGCCCCGCATGATTTACCACTCCAGATGTTTTACCTGCTAGTGGAGTTTAGCTAAAGGTGTAAACAAAAACTAAGCGCTGCATTTAGACCAAACTAATAACTGGGTGTAACTATGGACGAATCTCCAGGTTCTTGAAATTTCAGTAGTTCTGGTCAGAAGCTGGAGATCAGGTCTGATGAGGCCAACAGGACCACGTCATGATTCTGAGGCCACCGGAACAGGTCCCCCACACTTACAAACATTGACTCTGTCACCAACAGTCACAGAGACACGGTTAAATGTTGTTAAATCCCCTCTGATGATGTGATTCGATTCCAGCTGACATGAAGCCTGAGCGCCTTGTGTCAGAAGTTCTGATGCCCTGTTCTGACTGGATCGGGGGGGGGGGGGGGGGGGGGGGATCAGAGTAAAGTCCGTGATCGAACATCAGACAGAAAAAAGTTTTAATTCAGTTTGACATGACAGCTGATAGGAACAAGTTTAATCCAGACAGAGCCACGAGTCCTGGTGGGTATTGAATTCTCTGTAAGTGTGTGTGTGAGTGTTTGTATGCATGCATGTGTGTGTTTGTATGCATGCATGTATGTGTATGTGTGTGTTTGTATGCATGCATGCATGTGTAATGGAATTGAATTACAATTTAATTAATGACCATAGACATTAAAGATTCATATCTAGTATGAATCCCATCTAATGGACACTGGGTTATTTAAATCAGAAGATTGGATCTTTTTATTACAGGGAAATTAAATAAACACTTTGCATGAACTGAGAGACGAGAAGAGAGAGAGACTTTCATATGTTTAAGAAAATTTATTACTAAAATGATTTTTAAACAATTTAACAAGACTAACTCTAATAATGGATGTTTGTTGGAATGAAGTGTGAGGTGGAGTGTGTGTGTGAACAATGTCAAAGTTCAGAACCTCCGTGTCCGGAGAAGCGAGTCTGAGTGGGATATGATGTTTTGCTCCTAACTGATCAGGTTTGAACCATGGTCATAAACACATGAGATGCCAGTATTGTCGCATCCAAATACCCTTCAGTGAGACCTCCGTACAGATCCGGATGCCAGGTCCACGGACCCTCCTCTGGTACCGGAGCCGAAGAAACAGCGTCACAGCATGACAACCCAGTCTTTGGATAGTCTCCAGGTAAAAAGCGACAGGTGTTTCACAGCGTCAAAAAGGGAACCTCCCTTGGGTCAGCGAGTTCAGCTTTTATTTTGAAGGAACCGTTGTTGATTGATAACGACAGGTTTTTCCCAGCTTGGTAGTTCTTAGCTTAAAAAGAAAAGTATAGATGGCCTTTCCATACTTCACTTAGCATGCGGTGAACTTCAGCGGAACTTCAGATCTTGTTGAATACTGACTTAAAATGGCGTTGGAACTGTTTTATTAATCTGGATGTTTTTGATTCTGGACAAATCAAAGCTGACAGATTAAATAAACACCATAGAGACTCGCCACGCTTCAGACGGGGAAGATTCTGATTGGATCAGCAACAGCAATGTGCCATGTGATTAGTTGCCTTAGTGCAGTGGTTCCCAAACTTATTTAGCCGCGCACCCCCTTCTATGTCCCGACCATGTCGACCCCCCCACCCCCACATCGGGGCATGGCTCTCTCTCTCTCTCTCTCTCTCTCTCTCTCTCTCTCTCTCTCTCTATATATATATATATATATATATATATCAGATGTTAAGCTAAACAGACAGGGTTAAAAAATTCCCCATCACTTTCATTTTTTAAATAGTAAATAATAAACAATTGATACCATTACAATTTCCTTTGATTTCATTTTAAATAAATATTTTGAGTGCCCAGGTAGCACATACGATTAACCTGTGCGGCCAGAGCGCTCTCCTTCCTTCTGCTCTGCGTAAACCTGAGCTGATCACCTACTTGTGCGTAATCAAATGTCAATAGGGGACAAGATATAGCCATGATGTTCACTTTTACCTCAGACCGACTTATTGCTGTTTTATGGTGTGGCTGATTCTGTGATCCACTGCCACGCTGACTGGAATAACAAATGCTGCAGTAACGTGAGATGAGGTCAGGTTCATGAGGAGTCACTGGCTGGAGCGGACCCGACTCATCCCAGAAGCTAATATCTTAATTTGACCTTGAATGAAAAATAACCTCTTAAAAGTTGTTATCACGGTGGAGGCAGCGTTCATTTTTGCCTTCAGTCTGCCTTCAGTCTGACGGCGGGCCGGAGTTAAAGCAGCGTGTGCGCTTATTGAATCTGTGTGTGTGTGTGTGTGTGCGCGCACATGCGCGCGGCACAGCCTCTCAAGTCACCGCGTCTCGCGCTATTTAAACCAATGTTGTAAAATGACTTCTGCCAAGCCCAGATGTGCTCACTTGTGCACCCGTGAGCCGTGGTTCAGCCGGACCTCTGACAGACGCACTCTGAACTTTAGATCTTCAGCGCACTGTTAGCCTGAATGGGAATCATTTCTTGTTATTTTGTTACATCCACAATGTCCTGTGTGTGAGGTTTACAACGTCAGAACACCTGCATGAGACAGGTGTTAATTACAATCTGCCAGAATGACTCGCCACCTTCAGATTTCAACACCGTTAAAAATGATCAAATACGGAACATATCAGCGTGCGCAGGCCAGAGTGCTGAAGCTCGGCGCATTGTTATTATTATGAAGTTAGGGCACATGTGGAGGACGCGCGCACGCAAAAATATACTTGTTTTCAATTACATTTATTGTGCCCACTTACTTTTTCTTTGGCCCACCCACAAATGAGTTTCTACGCTAATGGTGACATATGACAGACTTCTCTGAGCTCCGCAGCCATTACACTTTTCACCTTGTGCACCCCCTAGCGGCAGCTCGCGCACCCCCAGGGGTGCGCGCACCACACTTTGGGAATCCCTGCCTTAGTGTATCAGCGTGTCTAGTGTCTAGAATAAGTCTTTTCTTTATTAAAACATGGTAACACTATAATAAGTGCACACTATTAAGCACATTAATCATAATATTGTGATTTCACAGATCGGTCACATGGTATTATTGATTAACAGTTGAATTGATTAGCTTTATTGAAAATAGAGTTCTTTGGCTTTTAATAAAATAAAAGAAAGGAGTCTTCATCTTCTGTTTTCATTGCTGGAACGTAAACAGTTTAGAAGTGAATACATGACCTTGAGGCTGTTTCATGCACTCTGGCACTGTGTCAAAGGGGAACAGTGGTTAGAGGATAATAACTCTGAGAAATTACTCCTTCATCACGTTACATACCCCCCCTTTTCAAGGGCACGGATGTCCGTCGAGAGACCACCTGGTCATTGAACAAACCAGAGTTATGAAGGACGCCGACAACAGAGGTACGAACCCCACGCCGAAGAACAGTCTCACATACTCCTCTGGAAGCACACAAGTCAGTAGATTATCAGATATTCCTGTGGAAGCAATAATTGAAGCAGCAGCAACTTTATATCTCCACGGGTCTGGAATACTTCCAAACAGCATATTGATCTTTGTAAGAGCACTTATCGTAATCCAGCAAAGGGAAGAGCAGCTGGCAGGTCATCCCAGCGAGCGAAGTATCTCAGCAGCCATGCCGGAACCAATGGACGTCCAGGTCCAACGAGCTGGAGCATCAACCAGGAGGAGTAGATTCTGATGATGAGTCACGGGTCCACCCTCAGGAAGCAGGATCATCACGAACTCAGCAGGGAAGAGAGAGAACAGCACAGGGCACTTCATTGTAAGACATGGACCGTAGCACCACGTGGAACTGTTACCCATGAGGTTTGAGAGGGAAGCACAACTCGAGTAGATACACCAAACTGCTCATAGAAAACATCAGCTTCTCTAGCAGGGTTATTATGTAACCAACGGTTACCAACAACAACAGCTGTACTACTCACAAGATGTGAACGTGGTTTCACAGTCATAGGACATTTAGAATCACCTGACAACTCATCAATGCCACACACACCACCGGCTCCACCACGCAGAAAAGGTGTGCCTGGACACAAGAAGTGTAGGCCACGTGTGAGAGAACACACACGCAAGTCCGGGACTAACCTGATGTGCGGCGTGTACTCATGGTACACGACGACTGGAGGCGTATGTAACTTGACATGAGTGTCGTCAACCCAGTTACCTACATTCACCACATCTCTTAATCTATAAATGTCATTTGGAGACACAACAGGTAAGTTGATGATGAAGGCTAGCTCTCCAGCCTCTGGATCGACACCTAACGGGATAGCACTGCCCAATGAGAAAACCAGGTGAGCCTGAAGAGTAATTGGGACCTTCGAGGTCCCCCGAGCAATCACAGACCGGACCATGTCCAGGGACACAAGGTACGGAGGGATCCTTCCCAAGAGGAGAAGGTCGATCGAGGCGCTCACATCCCGACCATAGTCGGCCAGGCAAGCGGTCAGCATCTGTGTATGAGCATAATCAACATTCACAAAGGAACACAACTCATTCACAGCTGAAGTTGTTTTACGCATAATGTCGCTATGAGTGTCGAGTACCACCATAGTCTGTTTTTCAGACGTGCCCAGCTGTCTCAGGGCGAGCCGCTGCTGCAGTACCTGCTTACGCAGATCCGGATATTCTCTGCTAAGCTCATCAACGTGTCGATGAACTGTGTTAATCTTAACCGAGTTGACTGAAGAGAATCCGAAGTTTAAAAGATTGCCAATTGTATTAGCAACTGAGAAAAGTCCGTCCAGGAAACGCTTTGGTCTACTGCTGGTACCGGAAAGTTCACTGTTTGAAACTGTGTACTTATGTGCCTGCCTAAGAATGTGACTGACATCACCTACTGCTGTGTCATGGTACAAGTCCAATGTTCCCCCGTTTCCGAGAGGTTGCCGAAGGCATTCTTCATCTTATCAGTACACGCCATAGCAGGGTCGAATTTGACGAAGATCTTTTGTGCAAATAGATGATAGTTAGTCATTAGTAGACCTGGGCAGTCTCAGAGTACGATACCTGAAGAGGGCCCAGGTTCATACAGGCGCGTTAGTGGTGGCTGAGGATGGATATCAACTGCGGTTGATAGCGGCCCGAAACACGTGATTAACAAAACGTATTTTATCAGACCTGAAATGGAAACCAGGGACGCTGTAGGTTGTAGACTGGCACGGCCTTGCGAGGGTTCGACGCAGGTGGAGGCTCCGGAGGGCCCTCGGTCGACGCGCAGGTGCAGTCGGAGAGATCGGTGGTCAACCAGTGGTGGTACAGGGCACCGGATCCCCTCACCTTCGGTAGGTGGGTCACCAACCTCTGGGCTAAAGGTCACCAGCGCCTGCTGTAGCGCAGTAACATCAGCGACGTCATCAGCCTGTCCTTCGGCAGGGGGAGTCCCCACCGCAAGGTTCTGGGCTTCAGCCGGAGTATCAGCGCCACCCTCAGTCCCCCCTTTAGCAGGTGATGTCCCCACCGCAGGGTGCGGAGTCTCAGGTGGTGTGTCATTGCAACCGCCAACTCCCACTAGGGTAGGTGTTTTCCACACCTCTGTGTGGAGTGGTGTTGCAGAGACTACGCAGACTCTCTGGATGTCACTGACCTTACTGGTACTGGATTGCTCGACCAGTTTGACGGTTCTGTTGATTTTGTCACCGCCTGAACATGCAATGAGGTGCCCAAGGGACGCCAAGGGCGTCGGTTGAGTGATGTGAGTTTGGAGTGTCCAATCCTTGAGTGAAATGCCGGCTCCAAGGCGTCGGAGCAGGTCTCCTTCCACTACGAAAGGAAACGCTTTGATGTTAGTCACAAACACTGGATGGTTCACAAACAATGCATGACCTTGAGGCTGTTTCATGCACTCTGGCACTGTGTCAAAGGGGAACAGTGGTTTTAGGATAATAACCCTGAGAAATGGCTCCTTCATCACTTTACACATGTGTGTGTGTGTGTGTGTGTGTGTGTGTGTGTGTGTGTGTGTGTGTGTGTGTGTGTGTGTGTGTGTGTGTGTGTGTGTGTTGTATGTGTGTGTTTGTATGCATGCATGTGTGTGTGTGTATGTATGTGTTTGTTTGCATGTATGTGTGTGTATGTGTGTGTTTGTATGCATGCATGTGTGTGTGTGTGTGTTTGTATGCATGCATGTGTGTATGTGTGTGTTTGTATGTGCGTGTTTGTATGAATGCATGCATGCATGTGTGTGTGTGTGTGTGTGTGTGTGTGTGTTTATGTGTGTGTTTGTATGCATGCATGCATGCATGTGTGTGTGTTTGTGTGTGTTTGTATGCATGTATGCATGTGTTTGTATGTGTGTGTTTGTATGCATGTATGCATGTGTTTGTATGTGTGTGTTTGTATGCATACATGCATGCATGTGTGTGTGTTTGTGTGTGTTTGTATGCATGTATGCATGTGTTTGTATGTGTGTGTTTGTATGCATGTATGCATGTGTGTGTTTGTATGCATACATGCATACATGTGTTTGTATGCATGCATGCATGTGTGTGTTGTAGTAGGTCTCTTTACTCATTAAATCTAAGTGATTGCAGGACTCCCGGTAGACACAAACTGACCACACGGCATCCCATGTGGCTGTTTGCTCATCAGTAATGAAGCTGCAGGATTTCCACACAGACACGAAGCTGGGTGGAAGATAATAGAGACAGACACGACTAGATAATGGGATCACATGTGTCAGTGGGGTGGGGTGTGGAGGCAGTTTGCACGTCTGCACTCTGGGGATGCCTGTTATCGACATGACTAATGTCTGTTTTATAGACAACATCAGAAGCCCCATTACAATCACGAAGAGCTATAAGAGTGATGAGGAAAGCTAAACATATTTTTATGATGCTCGTACATCTTCATAAAACACTCAGCGGTGGCCGTAACCGAAGAGAGCAGGAGAGTAAACGATAACCTAGAAGCTTTTAAAGGTTTATTAAATGGAAATGGGCTTTTGTCTGCAGCTTAAACTCCGTTAAATCAGATTTTTCTGCAGGTGCATGATTCCTTCAGCAGGCTCCTGTGATGTGGGATTCACGCCTGCTCGGGTATTTCCCATCATGCTTCAGGAGGTGTCACACACCTGCCTCTCCTCTCCACATCAGGATGTTGTCATGACCTGAACACGACCAGGGGTGATGTGTTAGTCCTGCTCTCGCTCTCTCTCTCTCTCTCTCTCTCTCTCTCTCTCTCTCTCTCTCTCTCTCTCTCTCTCTCTCTCTCTCTCTCTCTCTCTCTCTCCCTGGCTGGTTTGAAGGTTAGTTTGGGGAGTCTGGATCATCCCGACCCGGTTTCTGCAGTTCTGTTTTGTGGATTCTTATGATGTCTAATTATTTTCATCCAGCTTCAGGTGTTACACACCCAAACAAAAACAAATGAAAGAGAAACCCAGAGAGGGCACAGCCGTTGAGCCTGAGGGGTTCTGGTCCCAGAGAGGAACATCTGCTGGTGGGATATGGTACCAGTTAGAACCAGCTGTTGGTGATTTCAGTGAAGCAGTGTCTGATCAGGTTTTGTGTCTGGTTCAGGTGTTTATTTAAAGTCTGAATCAGAAACAGCTCCATAAAGATCCTTTCTGTTACCGATGGGTTAAATAGACATTTCAGATGTTTTCTGTTCTCCCTTTCAGGCGACTAAAAGCACAACCTGTTCTGGATGATGACTGGAGGTCTGCGGAGTAGCAGGACCTTTCAGAAACTTTCAGCTCGTTCTGGGAGGCCAGCAGGATGATTACAGTCAAACCACAGAGAAAAACGCCAGAAATTACCTCCGGAAATCTTAAAAGCTTCTAAGAGCTGTTCAGAAGTATTCTGAGAGGACAGTTTCACCAGGCGGCTGATGGACAGCGTCCCACCTGTCCTCGTCTCACCTAACGGCAGTCTGAAACAGAGACAGGGTTTAGAAAGTCCACAGATCCATCAAGCTGGTCCTGATTTCATCCAAATGTCACTAACTGGACTTTAAATAGATTTTTTTTTGTGATGAAATCTCCAGCTGTCTGGTTTCACCTCATCTGTGTTTCATTAAAAATTAACTGATTGTGATTAAATCTGATTTTATACAAACCGGATGTTAAAAACATAAACCTAGAAATCACGCATCACATTTGTTTCTTAAAGATTCAGAACAAACATTTTACCTCAAACTAAACATTTAAACACTGAAATATTTATTCACGTTGTTTATAAATCTGTTCACGTCTATGTTTACTGTGTGAAGGCAGCAGCAGAAGCCTTACCAATTCACTTCAGTTTATTTATAAAGGACCAGTCGTCTCAAAGACCTAAACACTCCAGTACAGGTCAGGTCATTAAGACAATCAGTAGCAAGGTTCCTATATAAGGAACCCAGCAGGTTGCATCGAGTCACTGACTAGTGTCAGAGTCTTTACAGCAATCCTCATACTAAGCAAGCATGCAGCGACAGTGGAGAGGAAAACTCCCTTTTAACAGGAAGAAACCTCCAGAGGATCCTGGCTCAGTATAAGCAGCCATCCTCCACGACTCACTGGGGATGGAGAAGACAGAGCAGACACACACACACACACACACACACACACACACACACACACACACACACACACACACACACACACACACCATATATACCAAGTAATGTTTCTATGGTTACATTGTGATTTCTTAGTAAATATTCTATTTGGTGAGAGATGAACTTTCTTGTATTTATCCTAATGGATCTATAATTAAAGATCACAGGTTATTTAGTTTGTCTGTGAAATGTGGTTCTGTTCCATATCAGTAAATGTTCGGTAGCCTCCAGGTCTGTAGAGAAGATTGTTTACCACCAGCAAACATCTTGATTTTAAGGGGATTACTGGTTAAATCTGGTCTGGGTTCGAGGCACTTTTTGGGTGCCAGTCTGCCTCTGAAGGAGCTGTCCATGGTCTCCACAGTGGAATGCAGTGGGTGGGAGAAGTTTTTAATCTCCTCAACTGAATCCAGTGGGCAGCCCAGATTCGAGCTAGCTTTGTGAACTAGCTTGTTCAGTCTCTTCCTGTCTCAGTCGAAGCTGCCTGCACCCCAACAGACCACAGCAGAGTGAATAACAGAGCCAACCACAGAGTGTTAAAAGGATTTTAGCAGCTGAATTAGCTCTGAAGGAGCTCAGCCTCCTCAGGAGGTGGAGGCGACTTTGGCCCTTCTTATACAGCATCTGTGTTGTTGGACCAGCTCAGTTTGCTGTTGAGGTGAACACCCAGGCACTTAAAGGTATCCACCACCTCAATGTTTGCTCCCTGGTAATTGATGGTCCATGCAGCCAGGTGTTCGGCTTCTCCTGCACCCTTCATCTTCTGCTGCAGTAGACACGGCTGGATGGTGTTGACGGCACTTGAGAAGTCAAAGAACATGAATCTCTTGAGGTGAGTCAGAACTCGGTGCTGGAGGTAGATGAGAGCGTCCTCCACCCCAATGTTTGGTTTATATGATGGAGAGGATGAGTCTCTCCATAGTCTTCCTCAGAAGGGAGGTCAAGGCATCAGGTCTGTAGTGGTCTGGTGATGTTTTGGGATCTGGAACCACACAGGAGGTCTTCCACAGGATGGGAATCTGCTCCAGCTGCAGGCTCGGGTTGACCACTTCACAAAGCTGGTCAGCACAGTTTGTGAGCAGTCTGGGGCTGATCCCGTCAGAACCTGCAGATTTCCTGGACATTCTGAACTCCTCAGTGGTTACAGCAGCACATCGTTAACGCTGTCCATTTGCAGGAAACTCAGAATTTTCATGATATTTTTCTTGGTTTAAGCTCTGCCTTCTTTCTGGGGGCTTGCCCATGATCTTTACTTTGTCATGACCCGATTTAGCAGCCCTCAGAAAAACCAAGATAAATGCAGGGATAAAGAAATAACAAATGTTTAATTCTAACATATCAACACACAAAAAAAAAAAAAACCTGAGCGGAGTCCAGATTCTGGTTCAGGTCCAGTTTATGGTCTGAAAACATCAGATCAGTTCTGGACCTGAACCAGATCTGGGTTTAGAACATTGTAGAGCTGATCTGAGCGTGATTCTGAGCATTGATGTCTTCAGATTTCAGGTCCTCCAGTAACCGTGATGTCATCGTCATCATATCAAGTGGTTAATTATTTATGAACTAATTTATTAGTAAATACTTATTTTAGACACTCTGCTCTCTAGTCGGTAATGGTTATGCTGTTGGGATAAAACTGATGATAAAAATGTTTTAAAGATGTTTCAACATAAGAATTTAAACATAAAACAATAATTTCATTCTTTGTTTCCCAAAAGTCGGAAACCTGCAGCAGTTTTTCCCTCTTATTAAGGTTTAAATGTTTAGAATCTGAGATGAATAAAAAGCTGCTAGTTTGATGTCATTTTTATTTAAATCTGCTGCAGATTCATGCTCTGCATCTGTTCGGAGTGATGCTTCATATTTAACTTCCTTTGATAAACATCAGGAGCATTTTTAAACAGGAACCCTTATTCGTCCCTCCTCACGTCCTCCTTTCCTCCCTCTGACTCTAAGTTTTTGTTGGTTTAATTCAGGATCCTCAGAGAGCAGGATGCAGGATGGAAGCATGCACGTCCAGCTGATAAAAACAGCAGCGGGACCAGATTATGGCTCCTCGTTAGCAAAAGGAACGTGGCATTACCTGATTCTTCCTGGATTTAAGGAGGAAGAACAAAAGAGGACACGACAAAGCTTATCGGAGATGGACTCTGGGAGTCCCACTAAGGGTGTTTTCTGTTTTTACCTTGGGTTTTTTAACCCAAACATCAAGTATAATAATAAATAACACTAAAGAATCTTTATCCTGGAAGCTCTGTTCAGTCAGCAGAAATTCTAACCAAACTCCATGGATCTGTGGAATGCTGTGATGTCATCAGTCTGGAACAGCTGAGACATCAAACTCCATTAAAGTAGGATGACAAAGGCCAGGGTTTCCAACGACCATGTTTCATTTTCAGTCACATCTGTGTGAAATAAGAAAAGAGTGGAGTTCTAACTCTGGGCCAGGGAGGAGCTGGAGTATTCCTGGCTCCTGTCCTGAAGTGAGTGTGAATGTTGCATTCCTGTCCGTTCTTCCGAGGTCACGCTGTGGAGGAGCAGCAGCCTTCAAGGTCATCACTGCAGACAGCACACAGGGGTGGGGGGCTCAGAGTAGAGCTGCTGCTCCTCCACATCCAGAGGTGGTTTCAGCATCTGGTCCTGGTGAGGTGGTCCAGGTGAGGTGGTCCTGCTGAGGTGGTCCAGGTGAGGTGGTCCAGGTGAGGTGGTCCTGCTGAGGTGGTCCAGGTGAGGTGGTCCAGGTGAGGTGGTCCTGCTGAGGTGGTCCAGGCGCGTGTCCCAAGAGGAGATCTTGTAGCTGGTGAATTGCTTGTTGAGATAAAACATCAACGCAATCAAAGCAAGGAACATAGGATGGCAGGGCAAGAGTCACTTTGCTGTTAGCCAATCCTAACCTGACCGTCCAATGGTTGGTTTTGGTCTGAAATGTGTTATCGGTGAGTTTCTCAGACAAATGCGAGAGAACCAACACATTTATAGCTAAACTATATTAGAACGTTGTTAAGAGGCATTAAAAAGGTTGGAAGATAATTTGTTTTCCACATTTGCTGTTGTACATTTAAGGTGGACTGTCCCAGCTAAAACTGCTTTTCTGTCATCAGGAGCCAAACTTCTCCCTCGTTCATGAGCAGATCGATCGGCTGTGGAGTCACAGTTTGTTAGATCCCATTACATAAAGTGGGGATGTGGGGGTGCCCCCTCATTTGGAGAATCGCTGAACTGATGAGTCATACGCTGGGTGAGCTGTTCACAATCCTCTGCAGGAATTGTTTTTGTAAACTCCATCCAGTTGATTGGATGACTCATCTCTTCCAGCTTAACCACACAGATTAACAAGGCATGACATTCCAGGAACAGGAATCTTCATTAATAAACCTTCTTACTCAGAGGTGGAAAGTAAACTTGGGTCAGGATGGTGAAGGCTGCAGACGGGAGCGCTAAAGTCTGGATTTGCATGGAAAAGGGTTTGAAAGCTGTTCCTCTCTCTGCTCCTCATGTAAACACACAGTCACAGCTGCAGGCTGAGAGAGCTGCAACAATCCTTCACCCACACAGGAAGAAATCCATCTTTAATGGGATTTGGGAGCAGCAGCAGCTGAGAGCTGCAGTGAGAATGTGAGAGTCGCACCTCTCTGAATGGTCCGAAGCAGCTTATTCGCCTGATGTGAGCGAGCAAAACCCGGCGAGCAGAACCAGAGCAGAGGTGGAGAGGAGGAGGTCTGATTAATGGAAAGGCAGCAAAGAGACAGTTTAACAGAAGGAGATGGATGGAGGAGGTGAGGGAGAGGAGGAAGAGGAGCCATTGAAGGTCCTCAGCAGTTATTACACGCTCCTGTGCCTGAGCCCCCCCCCACCCCCCCCACCCCCCCATTTAAACGCAGTCCTGAAAGGAAGACCATCAGTCAGACTCGCTCTTTGTCTCTGTGTGTCTTCATTCTGAGGTTCTTCACAAACACAGAGACGTCCAACAGGACAGACAGGACAGGAAAGCTGCAGACGGGAAAATGTCAAAGAGCAGATTTATTCTGAAGGATTTCAGAAAAAATCTTTAAAAATCACACCAATTAAAAATATGAAATAAAATAATTTAGACGTGATTTAAACAGCTTTCCTTTAATAATGAAAACCGCTGACTGGTTTCTGCTTCACTGAGATTTTTGAAACATTTTCCTAATTGTAATGAAGATTGTAAGGATCCTTGCTGTTTCTCACCGGAGTCTTTGAGTCTACATGAGTCGTCTCGTCTGCAGGAGCCGAGTTGACTTTAAGGACAAGGCGCTTCTACAGAGACACAAAGATCCTTTTTGTCTTGTTTGCAGCCTGTTGCATCAGCTGGATCTGGTAGTTTTATCTCTCTGAGCTGCAGGAATCCGGGGAGGTGAGAACTCGACCTTTCCAGGTTTTATAACATTTTTATGAAACTCTCAGAAGATGTCAAAGTAAAAATGTCAGAATTCCTCAGAAATTAAACAACTTTTCAGTTTGAGTTAATCTGCAGGAATAAACGTGAATTTTTTGTGTGAAATATTCTATTTTTTGAAACACAAAACCAGGTTTTTGGGGTTTTCCAGACCGTTCGTCTCTCATCAGGAGGTCTGGACACGCTGTTGATGTCCTGCTGTTTATAGTTTAGAGAAAAATGAAGCAAAGAGAATAATTACATTTGAACTTGCAGCTATTTTTCATTTATTTTCAGGATGGAGATAAAAAAAGAGGTATTTTTTCTGAGACCTTTTTAAAAAAGAGTTCATATTAAATAATTTAAACCAGAGGTCATCAATGCATCCATCACAGAAGCCATAAACAATGATGTTAGATTCTAGTGGCAAACAAACGCTGAGTCAGCTGTTCCAGGCGTTCAACATGGTGGCCAAAGTTGTGTCATCAAAGAAAACAACTTTGACAAGAAAACCTGTAACCATACAACTTTACACCTCTGTTGTCATGACAACTGACAGACAGCCCTGCATTTAATGCAGCACAGGTTACGTTGAATTGCAGCAAACACATCCAACAATACAACACACACACACACAAGAGAAAAAAAGAACAACACAAAATTTTACATTAAAATTAACGTTTAATGTGTTTATTGTGTCACTAGTTACTAAAGAACCAATCAGCTGGCAGAGCTCATGGTGAACGCGTGGGCATGCAGAACTTGCTAAACTACGTTTCTCAATTTAAGGAACAAAGTAGAATCCAGCTGCTGTTATTTATTTTTTGTTGTTGTTTGTAGAAACTAAATCTATCTGAAGAGCTTTAGGCCCTGCCACTTTTTCTGCCGGGGGGCGGAGCCTCAGTCTGCCTGCATATCTGCAGCTCCCGCGCTGGGGGCAGGAAGTTTTTGGGTTCTGTTAGGTCATTCCAGAAGGTTGCATGGTGGGGTCTGGATCCATGGGCTCTGTCGGGTCCCCGGCGGGGTTGGTCGCCCTTGGGTCCCCGGCCGCTACGTTCTGAGCTCAGCCAGCTCAGGGGTGGGCGGCTGTGGGCTTGCCGTTGTTACCTCCCAGGACTCTAGCAGCCGCTGGTTGTGACTCCCGGGGTAATCCTTTGTGGGGGGCTTCTCTGGCGGCTGTCTCCCTAGGGTTCCTGCCCTTCAAGAGCTGTTTTTATAGGACGATAGCATTTTCAAAACGAGATTTGCCGTGACACCCTGGGGAGGATTTTGGCATTTATAGTAGCAAAGTTGAAGCTAGAATAAACTTCCATCAGACACCTCTCCAACCAAGACGGGATATGGGGAGGTTGCTGGAATTTCTTTTTCAGGACGTTTAGCTTTGATGTGACCTGCTTTTTGTCCTGCTTGACGCCCCGCTCAGCCAGTGTTTTCACCACTCTGTCGAACAGCTGGCTGTCTCCCACCTTCCCCGTGAAAAGGCGATAAATTTGTTCGTCTGCTCGCACGGCCAAAAGCTCCATGGTCTCCGCATCCGTCCAGCCGGCTTTCCTTCCGGGATAGTACACGTGACTAACGCGACCCCCCTATTTTGCGGGGGGGGGGGGGGGGGGGGGTCCCACACTCGCGCCGAGGCTGACACACATTTAGCCGTCAGAGGTGAGGGGCTCATGTGGCAATATTTCTACCAAGTGAGGCAGAACGAATACTGCAATATTCGCGCAACGCCATGCCGGCATGGCGCGTTTATAGACATACCATTGCGGTAATATTACGCCAATATGCCGGCATGGTGTGTCCCATAAAGGCACCTACGGAGACTCATGGATCTCTGGGACATGGAGCTCCCTCCATCTCCTACACATCTTTGGGGGCAGATCTGTGGCCCCTCACACTCTCTATTGGACGCTCCTATAGAGAAACCTTACATATACAAGCGGGTGTACACACACAGGTGCTCACATGGTGCTCTCATAATGATGGACTTGGGCACGTTCAACACATGTCCTAAGGCTGTAGTTGGCACTAAATGCACTGTGAGTTATTATTGTGATTGTTCAGTAAGGAATGTTGATTTTATATTTGCTCATTAGGTGTCATGTCGGAGTTTAGTTTTCTAACCCACATGCAGAATCAGAGCCGGAGACGAAGGTAAGAAAAAAAATTTATTAAACAATGATGAGAACGGAGAGTCACTCTCGAGGAAGCTCTGACGTTAAAGGGCAGAATCTAACGGGAGAAAAAGATCAGGGAGATGAGGAGCTGGCAGTGGGAGAGGAATCGATGCAAATTGAAACAGTCTTACTTTAGAGAGGAGATCCGTAGATGCTGAGGAAGGAGCGAGTCAGGCCTGAGGTGGAGGGGAGCTGAAGCAGGGTCCAGATCTTGAAGGCGAATAATGGAGATAATATTTCCCAAGACGTTGAGCGAGGCAGGCGGGGGGTTAGAGCGAGTGGGAGAGTCGGCCGGCAGAGCAGAACGAGACGAGGTAGGTAAAAATCCTTAGGTTATGGCTGGAGAGGTGGTGAGAGTGAACATCTGCTGAGGAAAGTTAGCGATCACTAGAAGTACAAAAAATCACAAAGAGAGCTCGAGATTTGGTCGTGTACCCAAACGAGTAAATCAACCGACGTCGTGTAGGTCTCAGACTGCTTCTTTTGCACCAGCCGGTGATTGCAGCTGAATGGCTGCAGCCGGGCAGCTTTCCGACACCGCCCACCTGCAGGAGAGAGGTTAGTCTGGAGGATAATATACCTATGGCCGTGACATCAGGTTGACGCAGTGATAGTTTGGTCTTGTTGTACTGTTGTGTGTCCCTTTTCTGCAGGTCTAGAAGCAGACTCTTGTTCATCAATGATTGGTTATTTTTGTGAACCCACCTCTTCCTCCTCTCTTCTTTCTCACACTTCTGTCTCTGTGTTTGTTGGGATTTTAGACAACCAAAAATATTTCTAATAAAGTTTTGGTGTCAAGAGTGGCGCTACAGCAGCAGCTTGAATGCTCCACCTGTGAGAATAAAACTGTAAGGTGTGTGTTCAGCGTTCAGACATCAGCTCTGATTACTTCACAGCCGGCAGGACACGGTTAGTTTACATCTGCAGCCTGTTTCTGTTTGTCATGAGATATAAAATAACCAAACTGCTGTGAGATTTTCTGATGCACGTTTTATAAAAACTTCTAAAACATAAAGGTTCATGTTAATGTTTTTCATCTTTAATTTCAGTCGATTATCCCATTTTTAACAGATGCACCCTGGAAGCTCTCGCAGCAAGCAGCCGACCAATGAAATGTCCCCCTCCAGCCTTGGAGCAGCTTCACTGCTTTCTGATGGAGTGCCTTGCTCAAAGGCCTCCTCGTAGACAATGAGATCATTAATCAAGTCTTTCACTCTGTCAAATTTCCCCCGATGGCTCATCAGTTTGAAGCAGCTTCTCCTAAACAATCAGCAGTGCTCAGAGCTGTTTATTAACGCATATTTAAACCAGGTTGCTGCGCTCGTATTTAAAGGGTTTATTTAGAGCAGGGGTATTCAATTGCTGGATGCCAGACCTTGAATACCCCTGATTTAGAGGAATTCAAACCCTTGCTGGCTCAAATGAAATCTAATCTGATTGAACTTGTTTGGAAATTACCTTTGACCCTTTATAGATTCCTAGGAACCAGAGCAGCTGGATTATGGACGACCATAAACCAGCAAAGGCAAGACTGGATTCAGGCTTTTGCTGTCATGAAATGAGCTTTGTTTGTTTTGCTGCTCAGTTCCTTGAGTTTTTCAGGTGGAGTAATGGGACGTTTATCTGATTTAAGCTAGTGAAGGTTCTCAGTCTTCCAGGTCATGGTCATCCAAATGGTGCAAATGAAGGCAGCTGGACTTCTTTGGCTTCTTGAAGACGCTTCACTTCTCATCCGAGGAGCTTTGTCAGTTCTAACTGGAATATGGGAGAATCTAGCCTATAAGCTGTAGCTGTCTGTTGTTATTTAATGAGCAGAAACTACTCTGAGTACCCCGCCTCTCTACCTCTGATGACTCGTTAGCCTTATTGAGTATCAAACACAATGACAAGTTTTACAAGCAAAAACATGGACGCACCATGGCCTCCCCAGTGTCACCAATCGTAGCCAACATTTACATGGAGGATGTGGAAACCAAAGCTTTGATGTCCTTCAATGGAACATCACCAAGCCACTGGTTCAGATATGTGGACTAGTCTCCTACACCTACCTCCTGCAGTAGCTTCTGATAAAAAAACAGATGGTGAAACTTTAGGATTAGAAAATCATGACAGATCTACATCACACTTTCACTAACATTCATGGACCGACCCATCTGGACTCATGACGGGGAAGGCTGTTGTTGGTTTAGCGTCCAGGCAACAGTAGAGTACGTCTCAGCTAGTAGAAGCTAACTGTTAGCATTGGCAACTCCACCACACAGCAGAACTTCTCCAGTCTTGTGTTATTTGTTGCAAAGCAAACGGAGTCTGTGGCTGTCATTAGCCAATCAGAGGAGAGATGTCCAAAAAATCAGGAAGTGAGTCTCTGAATCCTGCCATCGATAATAAATCATTTTTAAATCATCAAGTAGACTGGTTTGGTGGATTTAAGATCTGAAATAATGCAATTCAAGAATAATCAGTTATGCTGATTTATTCATCACTGTTAAGCAATCAAGACTTATTAAAATCATTTTAGACAAAACATTCATTATATAACATAGTAATTAACCAGCAAAGTTAGGAAATCATTTTATGAGACCAAACTTTATTAAAGTTAGAGTCTCGTCTTCTGCTGGAGACTTGTGAAGCAGGAGACTTGTGAAGCATGAGACTTGTGAAGCAGGAGACTTGTGAAGCAGGAGACTTGTGAAGCAGGAGACTTGTGAAGCAGGAGATTTGTGAAGCAGGAGACTTGTGAAGCAGGAGATTTGTGAAGCAGGAGACTTGTGAAGCAGGAGACTTGTGAAGCGGGAGATTTGTGAAGCAGGAGACTTGTGAAGCAGGAGACTTGTGAAGCAGGAGACTTGTGAAGCAGGAGACGGGTGGTTGTGACGGCAAGCTTAGGAACGATGAATGGGACTGTTTTGGTACGCAGAAACTCGCTGCATTACGGGCAGTCGACCTTTGCTGGTCTGGTGACCTCTGACATTACAACGCTCGTCTGATCCTGTTTTAACTGAATCATTTATGAATCAACCTGCTGTTTCCTGCTGAGACATAAAGGAACTGAAAGACATCTGAGTCGGGCTTGGACTCCTGTTTTCTTACTGCAGCAACAGAAAAGAAATGTTGGGTGCAGCTGCTGGCTCAGCTTCCCTCTGATGCATGAGTCAATATTCAGATGAGCATCCCTCTCATGTCACCTCATTTGACTCTCATTTACTATTGCATCCAACAGAGTTCAGTTCAAAGAGAAATCGGATGTGTAAATCTGTTATCTGTCAGTGATGAGACTGTAAAACTACCCAGAGCTGGCTCACACGGGCCTACTTACAGCACCAGACTCAACTACACCGTCAGGAGATGGAGAGCAGCTTCCTGAAGTCCAAATCCTTCAGGTTTGGAGGATTTAAGGAACATGTTGGCAGCAGACTGGTGCTGAACCCAACCGGCAGAGACCAGAATAACTAGAGAACAAGTCAGAGCTCGAAGCCAAGAGATAAAAGCTTTCTGTGGTTCTGTTCAGTCAGTCTGACAGACTCTGGGTCAGTTCAGTTCCATCATTTACTGCCAGATGTTCCGGGTTTTACTGGGTCAGATCAGCTCCAGTGTGTGATCTCATGCAGCTCGGCATGTGTTGCTATAACCGGATCTGTTCCAGAACCAGAACCTCACACCGGACCATCAGGATGTTCAGCAGCCTGCAGATCTGATTAGTGGAGCAGGTGGAGGTCAGGATGTTGTTGGTTTCCCTCCCAACCCGGAAGAGCAGACACCAACAGACAGATGGACAGTTTTTTTAATTCTGTGGAACCAACGTCTGATTTTAGCCAGTTTCAGGTTCTTTCAGGGACTTTTTCTGTCGGTAACAGAAAGATCCAAACCTCCTCTGGTCTGCTTGTCCCACAGTTTTCTGATTAGTTTTCATTCATTCATTCATTTTCATTTTCTGATCCATGAAGCCTGAAGAACCAGACAAAGGTGAACAGAACCTTCATATCATGTCATAGATAAATCCTGAAAAAACTTAAATGTGTGAATAAAGCAAAATGATCTTTTTGAATTAGTTCATCAGTCAGAGCGTCTGAAAGCTTCATCCTTCATCAGGAACGGGAAGGAGGTCAGGTGTTTTACTGACAGAATCTATTTGGTGAGTTTATTCCTCGGAACCGTCTCTGCTCCGTGTGTGTCTGGCCCCAGTGGGAGATGAAGCCAAAGTCTGGTGGAGCTTGAGTCATGCTCCATTAATTCAGCACAACAGGAGCTCAGCAACAGAAAACTTCTGCTTCTGGCTGAGAGCTCCTTCAGCAGTTTGTCTGCTGGCGGTCCAGCAGTCACCGTCTCTGCCCGTCCACTGGACCAGAACACAACAAATCGTCTGAAACATCTGCTGATGCACCACGGGAAAACAAAACATCTCTGTTTACACGTTTATTTAAAGGTGCAGCTGATCAGAGACAGAACCTCAGAACCTCAGAGAGGAGCTCAGCAGCAGAAGTCAGAACCCAGCCTTTGGGCCATGAGTCAGATTAGTCCCAGTTTCCTAACTAAACTACGGCTGAGGAACATAATCAGAGCGTCCCGCCCCATGTTCCTCCTCATCAGCCGCTGACGATGCTGCAGCCATGTCATCAACGGGACGAATACGCCTATTATGTGCTTTTCATTTTAGCGAGATTCACAGACCATGCAACAAATAAACGGCCAATCAAGGCGTTGCTATGGTAACAGCGGGTCTCTCTGAGGCGGTAAGGTTATACAGAACCTGGTTCATATGAACGAACCATAGACTGTACATACGAACACAGCTTTTTGTTTAAGGTTTAGGCCACGCCCACTTTAGGCCACGCCCACTCAATACAGGATACAGAGAGCCAATAGAATGAGGAAGAACTCCTAAAATCCTTTAGTGGATAAAAATGGTGGAGAATCAGAGCTATTCCAGCCTTGAACGCAGCTGGGTCCAAGGACAAATGATAAATGACCCACACTTGTATAGCAACTTTCATGGTCAGTGGACTCAAGTGCTTTACTCTACAGTGTATCATTCATCCATTCACACACACACACACACACACACACACACACACATTCACACACTGATGGGGATGAGCTGCAACGTGGAGACAGCTACCCTGGCACAACGACAGAGGTGAAGCTGCTGAGCACAGGCGCCACCTGTCCCCCCGACCTCCTCCATCAGCAGGGAGGGTTAACTGCCTTGCCCAAGGACACAACAGCGGCATTCTCTGGTTTCGAATCTGCGGTGAAGGATGCTGTTGGATTCAGGAAACAGCAGAGAAGGTCTTGGTTAGTAGAAGCTAGCCGACTGGGTTGCCTGCTGAGTTTGGTGGTTTTGCTGGTTAAGCTGAATGTTTTGAACTGGTTTGTGTTGCTCTGGGGTCTGTTCTGATACCTGGCCAAAGGGTTAGAAGTTAAATAAAACAAACTAACAGCAACATGCTGCTGTTGAGCCGCTGGTTCTGCTCCGTAAACGACTGATGCAGTTCTGCCAGAACCTCCGTGTGGCGGCCATCACTGCGTTCTACATTCACCTCCTGCAGCTTTTTAATGAGGGATAAAGGAAATAAGGCTGGGAGGATGTTAAGCACCAGGATCTGTTTCCCAAATATCTGATGCAAAAATAACAAAGATCCATTAAATGAAAGAAGATAAACAGAAATCAGTGATTGATTCTCCTCCTGGCGTCTCTCTGCCCGCCGTCTCTATCAGTCTGAGCTAATTAGTATGTAAATGTTCTCATGCTCACACAGTTTATTTGCGTGATGGTGTCTAATAACCACACAACTCACATCACTTATATGGAAATTCTTCTGGCTGAAACATTTGAGGTGTCATGAAAATCTCATTGACTGGCGTTTGCTGGGAGATCGGCATCTTTGTGCAGGATTAAAGTCATTCATGAAGAGAGCAGCACGCCTGTTTGTTATCCAACACACAGCTGAGCAGACTGCGTATTGAACAGAAATCACAGCCGTTCATGTTTCCATTGTGTCAGAAACCTTGTTTCTGTGAAGAGAATTTCATTTCTGCAGCCTCACACTCAGATCACGACGATAAACGCTTTAAAATATCACGCTTGTTTTTTACTGTGATGCAATTCAGAAAAGGATTTACAAATATCATCTGTGTGTGTGTGTGTGTGCGCGCGCGTGTATGTGTGTGTGAGTGTGTGTGTGTGTGTGTGTGTGTGTGTGTGTGTGTGTGTGTGTGTGTGTTTGTTCCAGAGTCTAAATTTCAGCTACCTGAGTCCCTGGAGCCTGCCAGGAGGCTCCTGGTTTCCTCACATGTTTGTGATGCTGTACTCATCTTTTTAAATAAAAATTTAAAAGTCCAGCTTCTGTTATAAAAACTAAACATGATCTGAAATTTCTTGATCAGAACATTTGATCTGTGTGATTTTGTTTTTAACAAAAATGTTAACGTTTTGGTTCAAGAAGCAACTAAAATCCAGATTTACCTTACTATTGACTCCAGACGTGCTGCAGATGTTTCCGACCTGCTGGCTGCTGATGAGATTACCATGACAACATGTACGTACGTTTCCATCCCATTGACTTCCTTTGACTCATTTTCCATTCATTTGTGCCCTACTTCTAAATGTATGGCTGATTAAACACCGGCTACATCCTGTTAAAATTAAACCCTCATTATAAAACCCACCAGCTTTGTTTCCACTTTAACCAGCAGCAGACACAAAAAGTAATTATCCCTCATTTGAATGCAGCCATGATGCTGACAGAGCAAACGGCGGCCAGATATGCTGAGTTCCTACAAAGATGTTCTTCTTTGTTCTTTTAACGTTCTTTAAAACACATTAAACCGGTTAAACACAATAAACACGTTAAACATGTTCAGGGTTAATTTCTGCTTCTGGCTGCTGATAATTGATGCCTGAGCTGCTGAACTTACGTCATTTTGTTTCCATATGATTCATCTCCCTCATAATTCCAAAAAGTCAGCAGAACAGGGCATCATAGCCAAAGCTTCCCAGCTGGATCTAGGTTTGAAACCCAATCCAGTGAGCTGGACCTCCAGATGGAGATAATTGAACAGGAACATCAGGAACAGCTGGAGACAAAAACATTCCTGCAGTGTGTGAGTTAAATCCTCTCCTTGGTGTGGATTGTGGTCAGCTTTGATGTCATCATATTATCTAACACAATAATGACTGTGGGAGCCGACTGGCCTGCAGACGTCTTGTTGCTGATGCTCCACAGAATAAGAGCAGCTAATAAGGCTGCCTTTGAAGTCTGCTGAGGTCTAATTTGACCCCATCAGATAGCTGTCCTCTGCCCCCGTTTGACTGCAGAGGACTCAGATGAGCTTCTCCTCCTCAGTTTTACACCTCGTCTCACCGCATGTCTGTACTGATTATGCTAACTGCTGTTATCTGAGATTGCTCATCCCAGCAGGAGTCAGGTTTGTTTGCTATGGGTGACTTCATGGTGGTTCTTGGGTGGTGCTAGGGTGGTGGCTGTGCTGGGGTGGTGCTAGGATGGTGGCTGTGCTGGGGTGGTGCTAGGGTGGTGCTAGGGTGGTGGCTATGCTGGGGTGGTGCTAGGGTGGTGGCTGTGCTGGGGTGGTGCTAGGGTGGTGGCTGTGCTGGGGTGGTGGCTATGCTGGGGTGGTGCTAGGGTGGTGGCTGTGCTGGGGTGGTGCTAGGGTGGTGGCTGTGCTGGGGTGGTGGCTATGCTGGGGTGGTGCTAGGGTGGTGGCTGTGTTGGGGTGGTGCTAGGGTGGTGGCTGTGCAGGGGTGGTGCTAGGGTGGTGGCTGTGCTGGGGTGGTGCTAGGGTGGTGCTAGGGTGGTGACTGTGCTGGGGTGGTGCTAGGGTGGTGGCTGTGCTGGGGTGGTGCTAGGGTGGTGGCTGTGCTGGGGTGGTGGCTATGTTGGGGTGGTGCTAGGGTGGTGGCTGTGCTGGGGTGGTGCTAGGGTGGTGGCTGTGCTGGGGTGGTGCTAGGGTGGTGGCTGTGCTGGGGTGGTGCTAGGGTGATGGCTGTGCTGGGGTGGTGGCTATGCTGGGGTGGTGCTAGGGTGGTGGCTGTGCTGGGGTGGTGCTAGGGAGGTGGCTGTGCAGAAGTGGTGCTAGGGAGGTGGCTGTGCTAGGGTGGTGCTGGGCTGGTGGCTGTGTTGGGGTGGTGCTAGGATGGTGGCTGTGCTGGGGTGGTGCTAGGGTGGTGCTAGGGTGGTGGCTATGCTGGGGTGGTGCTAGGGTGGTGGCTGTGCTGGGGTGGTGCTAGGGTGGTGGCTGTGCTGGGGTGGTGGCTATGCTGGGGTGGTGCTAGGGTGGTGGCTGTGCTGGGGTGGTGCTAGGGTGGTGGCTGTGTTGGGGTGGTGCTAGGGTGGTGGCTTTGCAGGGGTGGTGCTAGGGTGGTGCTAGGGTGGTGACTGTGCTGGGGTGGTGCTAGGGTGGTGGCTGTGCTGGGGTGGTGGCTATGTTGGGGTGGTGCTAGGGTGGTGGCTGTGCTGGGGTGGTGCTAGGGTGGTGGCTGTGCTGGGGTGGTGCTAGGGTGGTGGCTGTGCTGGGGTGGTGCTAGGGTGATGGCTGTGCTGGGGTGGTGGCTATGCTGGGGTGGTGCTAGGGTGGTGGCTGTGCTGGGGTGGTGCTAGGGAGGTGGCTGTGCAGAAGTGGTGCTAGGGAGGTGGCTGTGCTAGGGTGGTGGCTGTGCTGGGGTAGTGCTAGGGTGGTGGCTGTGCTGGGGTGGTGCTAGGGTGGTGGCTGTGCTGGGGTGGTGCTAGGGTGATGGCTGTGCTGGGGTGGTGGCTATGCTGGGGTGGTGCTAGAGTGGTGGCTGTGCTGGGGTGGTGCTAGGGAGGTGGCTGTGCAGGGGTGGTGCTAGGGAGGTGGCTGTGCTAGGGTGGTGGCTGTGCTAGGGTGGTGGCTGTGCTGGGGTGGTGCTAGGGAGGTGGCTGTGCTGGGGTGGTGCTAGGGAGGTGGCTGTGCTGGGGTGGTGCTAGGGTGGTGCTAGGGTGGTGGCTGTGCTGGGGTGGTGCTAGGGTGGTGGCTGTGCTAGGGTGGTGGCTGTGCTGGGGTGGTGCTAGGGTGGTGGCTGTGCTGGGGTGGTGGCTATGCTGGGGTGGTGCTAGGGTGGTGGCTGTGCTGGGGTGGTGCTAGGGTGGTGGCTGTGTTGGGGTGGTGCTAGGGTGGTGGCTGTGCTGGGGTGGTGCTAGGGTGATGGCTGTGCTGGGGTGGTGCTAGGGTGATGGCTGTGCTGGGGTGGTGCTAGGGTGATGGCTGTGCTGGGGTGGTGGCTATGCTGGGGTGGTGCTAGGGTGGTGGCTGTGCTGGGGTGGTGCTAGGGTGGTGGCTGTGCTGGGGTGGTGCTAGGGTGATGGCTGTGCTGGGGTGGTGGCTATGCTGGGGTGTTGCTAGGGTGGTGGCTGTGCTGGGGTGGTGCTAGGGAGGTGGCTGTGCAGGGGTGGTGCTAGGGAGGTGGCTGTGCTGGGGTGGTGCTAGGGAGGTGGCTGTGCTGGGGTGGTGCTAGGGAAGGTGGCTGTGCTAGAGTGGTGCTGGGGTACAGATAGACAGGCTTCTGCCCCCATGCGTCTCTGTAATGTTGAAAAGAGCAAAGTCATTCCCGTTTTGCTTCGATGGTGGTAAATCTTAATGCATCATTTCAGTGTGAATAAAGATGGGTGACGACCACCAATCAAAGGAAAACAACAATAAAGAGAGAGACGTAAAACCGAAGTAAGACCCAAAACGACCACAATGCGACACAAAGAGGCTCAGAAGGATCATAAGGAGATGTGCAGCAACCACTTAAAGAAAAAAAAAAGCCGGTTTATCTGCAGAATGGCTCAAAGACACGAGAACTTTGTTTGGGACACGTTCTAAACCAGATTCCCAGGGGAAGCTTTTCCTTCTGTAACACCTTACAAATAAAACAGGTCTTCTGCTGGAAGTTCTGGGATTAATTGTGATATTTTTCTTTGACTAAATGCTGCAGAAAAAAACTCCTTTGATGAAAGTCACAATAAAAGAAGTTTAAATGTTTGGTGAAAACCGTGCGAGACGCTGTTTGCTTCACGCGGTGAACTAAATGCTTCTGGAGGCAGAATGGGTTCTACTGAGTGCATAATTACGGTGTTTTTGTGTATTTCCTGTATAAACGTGAGCTGCAGCAGGATGAACACATGAAACCTTTTTTATTTATTCTCTGTGCTTTTATTTAACTCCTTCACCGTCATCCTTTTGTCTCCTCCCATCACTCACCACGACTTCCTTCTTCTCCACTAATTCATGTGTTTTCTAATTTTTTACCTTCTGGTCTGGTACATCCTCACAAATCCACTCCTCTTCCTTCTCCATGATCCCACTTTTCCCTTCTTTACCCTCTATGTAATTACATTTATCTGAATTCAGACAGCCTCCTCATTTCTCTCCTCGTTCTGTTCCTTTGCCTCATCTTCCTCGCTGCTCTGCAGCTGGTGATGTTCTGATTTGAAGCAGGTAGCCCCTCATGTTTATTCACACCCACAGTCACATTCCCACTGATGCCCTTATTGCTTTTATTTGTGTGTTGTAACGTCCAGCAATGGTCAGTTTTAGGTACAGTTGGACCTTTCAACATCTATTCAACATATGGTCAAACAGGAGACACAGGACTGCATGTGTTCCCTTTAAATGAGCCTGCCTTCATACCAGCTGGAGCTCACAGACTCTGCAGCTCTGACAACAGATAACAACAAGTCAATAATAACTTTCTTCCCCAAGGCCTCCACATAAGGAACACTTCAGCTCAGATCAGTTGCTTAATTCAAGAATGATTTCCTAAATCAACATGAACTTCTTCCATGACTTACAATATAGATAATAATTCAATAAACATTTGTTTATTGCTACTTATAACAATTATATTATAATGAAATGCTTCATTAATCTGTGCTCAATGATTGAAGTTTGAAAGGAATGTTATGTCTACAATGACTGCAATGTGGTTCAGCATGTTTATATGGCGAGGTCATAACATCTGCACTCACACCATAACAATTAAGGTTACTGTTGGATAAATTATGGATACATTATTTTAAACGAAACTCATCCAGCTTATTCTTCCCTGGCAACAGACAGTCGCTTGACCTTGCCTCTTCCCAGTCCTAGCTTATCCGTAAGAACGCCCAGTGCCAGCGCATGCTTGTCTCCCTAAATGTGTGTGCATTTTATCATCTCTGTGTGTCTTTTAATAAATACTCTTGAGAGGATGTTTGTCCGACGAGAGCAAAGAGACCACTGACTCGTGTGTATCATTTCATCTCTCTCTCCACTTTAAAAGGCTAAATGGTTTATTGTTAATAAGATTCGTATGGGTTAAATTGATCCGCTTGATAATCAAACCCCTGCGTGGTGAGCTTTTCCTTCAGGTGACCCTGGATGGGAAAATGAAAATACCTAACAGTTACGTTAAACTCTGACACATAAATAGTCTTTTACCCAGTCAGAACATCCGGTCAAAGAAGGTGTGTTTCTGAGTTGTCTTGGTAACATCTCTCAAGCCTGTCAGCGTTTGATTGGCTGTGCAAATCATAACATCAAAACCTTAAAAATGGGTCACCCTGGGTGATTCGGCAGTTCTAGAGAAAGTTTCAGACTGGCCATCTGAGGCACACTTCTTTAACCATCAAAGATTTTGACACGTCGTCAAAACCTTTGTGCACCTGTGTTACACCCCTCCAGGCCTAGGAATTACCAGGAGGGGCAACACAAGTGTGGTGGGAGCAAACACGATGACAGATGAAAAGTTCAAAATGAGTTTATTAACTAAAGGTGTCCCTGGCAGGTATAAATAAGGAAGATGAAATAAAAATGCCAGAGGTCTGATTAAATCTAATATACTAAGTATAAGTCTCAAGGTCTGGGCAAGGCCCCGCACTCGTACAATACCCCGCCCGTGGGTAAGTTTCCTCCTTCTGGTCCTGTGTTACTCCAAATGGGGCAGAAGTCTCATGCTCCCCCTTTTTCTCTCTCTCTCTGGAAGCCGGTGGTTCTCCTCCAGGAAAGATCTCTGTGTAGGTATGAAATGCAAGTCTCTCGTTCTCTCGGTTTCCCTCTGGTTGTGTCAAAACGCGGTCTCAGGTTTTCCCTGTTTCGTCTCTCGTCTCTGGACTCTCTGTGTCGTTCCTCTCCCTGTGTCGCTCTCTTCTGGTTGCCTTTCTCTCCCTCTTCTTGGTAGTCGGTCGTCTTTTCTCCTTTGTAAGGCGTCTGATGAGTGCTGATTATCTACAGCTGGTGTCAGCGGGCCGGTGGGAAGGGTGCGTATCAGCGTGCCTCTCTCCATGGTGCTGATCCTCTAGATCTCAGCGGGGCAGGAGCGAGGAGCTGTCCACAGTGTTGTGTGTAAACGGAGCTTAGGAACGCAGAGGTCATGACAACCTGCGAAGCTGATGAACAACAGTCCCTGTAGAACAAAGCTGATATTGTTCAACTCCTTAAGAGTTATTCCTGAGACGCAAGCTAGTCCAACCTGTGTGCCTGGTGACATCTCGGGACTGGGGAAGTTGGTACTTGTGGTCAATCTACTGGACCTGGGTGCCCCGAGGTCATCTGACCTCTCTGACCTCCGGATCCGCGACGAGGGTCTCCAAAAAGGTAAGGTAGAACACAGTAAAGATTGCGTCTGATGTGCTTCTGATGAGAACTTCATAGCTTAGCGCAAACCAAATTATTTTACATCCAGACTCAGCTCTTCTAGATAAGGAGGTTCTGACTAACACTGCATTGACACATAGTTATACATCACATTTAGTTATATCCACTCACAGTAAATGCTTAGTTAACTAGTCATGTTTTAATTGTTTATAAAATAAATTCTTACTTTTATAAACCTGACTCTTTTATGAATCAAAACGGTGTGTACAATTACTTAATAAAGCAAAAATCCTAGAATCTTCTGATAAATACAATAAAGGCCAAGCAGGGTTGATATTTGATATTTAAATAGAGTATCACAGCTTATTGGTCATAAGTGGAGGTAATATACATCTTGAGCTCTTAAAGCACTCAATTTGCCAACGCTACAGTGTGTGAGGGGCAGTGTTCAGATGCAGCACCACATTTCTAACCTTGTGCTGCAAGATGAATTCTTGTGAGATTTGGAGTTTTCCAAACTCAGGAGAATCCATCTTGTACCGCTCCAGTTCAAACCGTACGACCTCCGGCCTAAACCAGGCGATCACAAAGTGCGTCAGTGCTGCGCGCAGCTGAGCAAAACAAACATGGATGTGCCGGTTGAGGCTCCCCAGCAAATATAGGCAGGACGGCAACACGGTGTCGACGACCGAATAAGGTTGCAATCGGACGTCTTACATTTGTTAAAACGTATGTAACAAAAAAATCCCCTAAAAATCCATTCAGATATGTTTGTACATGTAAACAGTTACATGCATGATTGTAGTTTTGTCATGTAGTCCAACATGTAGCTTGTTGTGAATGAGTTGTTAGTGCACTTCCACTAGCTGGCACCCTGTACACGTCAAATACACAGCTCAATGGGTGAGGCATCTGCGAATGAAGCGAGTTGTTGATGTTTTCCGAGCACACATGGACCCTCGACCACTGACCCTTTACAAAATGTGCCTCCAACCTATACCTGTGGTCACTGTCTTCAGAAGCTCACACACAGCAAACTGCTACCACAACCTTCAAAACCTTCACCCTCTGAAACAAGTTCTCCTGATTACACTCACCTCATTACTGCATCAGCCAATCACCTGCCACTTGATGCCCTGGCACTCACTGAGACATGGGTCAAGCCTGGTGACAATGCTACCCCAGCTGCACTCTCAACCAACCACACTTTCTTCCAACTTCTCGTGCGTCTGGCTGAGGTTGTGGAACAGGCATGGTGATTTCCAACAAACAGAAATACAGTCAGTTGTTACCAATTACTAAGTACACCTCATTTTAATACCGTGCCATCCGGGTAACGAAAACTCTTTATGGTTGTTATATATCGACAAGCAGGACAACTTGGAGGCTTTCTAGGTGAACATGACACCCTGCTCTCCTCCATTCCTGAGCATATCTGTCCCACAATGGTCCTTGGAGACATGAACATTTACCTAGACAATCCTAGATCATCGTATTTCCTGTCCTTTATGACGTCATTTGATCCAAAACTGTACAAAGTCCTCCAACTCACAAAGCTGGAAAAGTACTTGGTCTCACTTTCACAAGAAACTGCCATAAACACTCTGTGACACCACAGCATCTTTCTGATCATTACTTCATTCACTTCAGCTTGAATCTCCAGGGGAGGTCCACTGCCTCCACCCCAATTGTCTCATTCTGCCTCAACCTATGCAATCTGGCACCCATCCATTTCTCCTCTCTTGTTGCATCCACTCTCCCTTCCCCTAGCACATTCTCTGCCTTTGAAGTGAATGATACCGCTGATACGCTGAATCACTCTGCTCCACACTCTGCTTGTCAGGTCTCCCAGGCTGCCATCCTCCTCAGCCAGGCCCTCAGCCCAACGTAATTCACCACACCTGCACCCTGTAATCATGTCATCCTGTTCACTTGTCCCACCAGTTACATATTCCCCAGCCAGCCACCAGTTCCCTAGCAGATTATTGAACCCCACAGCAAGTAGATTCTCCAGCCTTCTCTCGGACCTTGACCCTTTTCTGACTCCTGGACTTCTGCTTTGTCTTGCCCCTGTTAGGATTCCTGCCTCGTTATTGGATTTCCTGGATTTTGGACCTTGGACCTGGCTTCTGACTTCAAGCTTCTCGCCTGCCTCCTCTTATCCCTCGCTGCCCTCTCCGGTTCTGATCCACGCTTCCACTGGGTTGGGAGCAGGAATTCCGGTTTCTTGTTCCAGGATGGCGGTAGGATGGAGGAGATATGGACCAGCAGATCCATGTATCATGTACAGTAATGAGAAGGTTGATCAGGTAAATGGCCTGTATTTGTGTAGCTCCTTCTTAGGGTTCTACAGCTCCCCAAGGTGCTTCGCAACACAATCGATCATTCACCCATACACACGCTGGAGGTGATGAGCTACGATGTAGCCACAGCTGCCTTGGGGCGCCCTGACAGGGCTGAGGCCAGCTGAACACAGGCATCACCAGTCCCTCCGACCACCACCAGCAGGCAGGGTGGGTTAAGTGTCTTGCCCAAGGACACAACAGCAGCATTTTCTGGTCAGAGTCGGGATTAAACCTGCAACCTTCCAATTACTGGACAACTCGCTCTACTGCTGTCCAATGTCCATCATGGATGTGCCCTGAAGGTCATGACGTCCTGGATTCAGAAGGATCTTCCTCCATGTGGTGTCTGGATGAGAGGAGTTCTGTTATCCAAGAGGAGCTCAGAGCTGATGTTCCTCCTAATCAGAAGGAGTCAGCTCAGGTGGTTCTGACTTCTGGTGGATGTTCACTGAAGGTTTCTGGATGGCTCCTTTCCGTTTTCCCTCTGATGGCTGACTCTATCTTTCCAGTGCTTTACGTCTGTTTTCATAAATCTGTTCATCTTCTGAGGGCTCTGAATGAAACCCATTTATCCCCTAATCTCGTCTGACTCTGCACGTTTGTCACAAGCAGGACTCAGCCTGGTGTCGCTGAAGTACAGTGAAGAAGAAGACCCGTTATCTCTGACAGCTGATGAGGTGATAAAGTTCTCAGGAACACCTGAGGATCGAATCCAGGGATCATTCCTCGTTAGGGAATCGTATCAGGCTGCTCCTCGCTTTCCAAAAGAGTGAGCTGTTGGGACGAACGAGTCGACCACACGGAGAAGATTTCTGTCTGATTCAGGCTCAACCTGTTTACAAATCAGTAACTGGTTCGTATTTAACCCCAATTACAGGAAAATAGAGAGGAATCAGTGTTAAAGGAGGAATAATAAAGGGAATATTACTATGAATGACAGCAAAAACAATAACAGGTTTCTTCACACAAATAACCTGCTTTATCTCTAATAAATGTGTTGTTGTGTTTCTGGCTGCAGCTGCTGATGATGGAGAGTATAACATCTGAGAGGGAAGGAAAGACCACCACGATGAAACCCTGAAGATTAGTCTCCTTGTATCAGTGATTCTCTCTTCTTCCTTCTATCGCCCACAACCAAAAGTCGTAGAGGAGTCGTTTTGCTTGCGTCTGCATTCATAAACGACATGTTTATTCTTTAAAATATCATTCATAAATTATTCACCAGGTCAACATGGCCTCCAAAGCTGAGATTAAAATGATTCACCCTTTAAGATCCAACCCCCCCAAATTATTTTATTTGGCTCTTGGTAATTTAGGGCAAAATGGGTTGAAGTTCCTCTGCCTCTTGTGGATCCATGGATGTTGAAACTTTACTGCATACTTTTCAAGCTTCCCGTTCGACTACGATTGATATGGTCGCTCCACTGAAACAGCCGAAGTCAAAGCCAGACCCACGGTGAAGGAACACACTCGCTCCATCAGACAGAACTGCAGAAGACTGGAACGTAAATGAAAGAAAGTCAGGCTTACTGTTGCCTTTGAAAGCATGAGAGACGCGTGGTCCCAGTATCAGAAAGCTGTCAGGAGTATTTATGTTACTTCAGCTGACTCTAACAATGTGCTTTCTCTATCCATCCATCCCAGACTTCTCTCTCCCCAGCCACTTGGGCCAACTCCTCCGGGGGAATCCCAATGTGTTCCCTGACCAGCTGAGAGACTTAGTCCCTCCAGAGTGTCCTGGGTCTTCCTCTAAGTCTTCTCCCGGTTGGACGTGCCCAGAAAACCTCACCGGGGAGGTGTCCAGAAGGCATCCTGACCCGATACCCGAGCCACCTCAACTGGCTTCTCTCAACCTGGAGGAGCAGCGGGTCTACTCCAAGCCCCTCCTGGATGACCAAGCTTCTCACCCTATCTCTAAGGGAGAGCCCAGCCACCCTGCAGAGAAAACTCATTTCAGCTGCTTGAATCCAAGATCTCGTTCTTTCGGTCACTACCCAAAGCTCGTGACCATAGGTGAGGGTAGGAACGTAGATTGACTGGTAAATCAAGAGCTTTACCTTCTGGCTCAGCTCTCTCTTCGACAGATCTGTACAACGCCCAAATAACATTTATTTTAATCACCTTCATTCACCTTTAATCACTCCGCTGGCTCATTCTTCTGGCGGATCGGAGGCGGTAGGCGTAATGTCAGCCGGCCAATCAGTCTGTAGTGTCGCCTCGGTCCCAGTCTGATCGCTGAGGAGAAGGTCTGAGAAAAAGAGTCGCCTTGGCACCGAAAACACAAATCTGAGCTGTGTGTGTGTGTGTGTGAAACCAAAATTCGGTGCTGGTCGGTACCGTATGGGCCCGTGCCGACGCTAATGCGTAAGTGCCATTTGTGGAACCAAGAGAACCTTAGAGGTCCCGAGGGACTCAAGAGTACCCGAGGGGTTCCAAAAAGACCCAAGAGGGCCGAGAAGACCTGAGAGGACCTGGGAGGTCTCAGACACCTGCAATAATTTAAACTTTTATATTTTATAGTAACGGTTGTGTTAAATTCAGCGGTGCTTGTCCAGTCTCTCAGTTGTGCTCAGACTCAGGTGTAGCTGGCACCTGAAAGGTAAAGTTCTGGATTCATCAGGACTGAAAGAAGAAGGGTCTGGATCAAAGGTGGCCATGTTCAGAGAGTTGTTCAGAGAGTTGCTCCTCCTCCTCAAGAAGAGTCGGCTGAGGCGGGTCTCCAAACCTTTTGTTCGGTTCACTGAGTCATCAGAACTAAATCCTGTCTAACTGAGATCTGTGGCTGTTTGAGACATTTAGAGTTACAGATTTTCATATGAAGAACATTTTTAATTCTGTTTTTTTTTCTGTATTTTATTTTTATTGTACAAATCTGTCAAAGATCACACAAAACAAAACAACCCACATAAAACAGAAATAAAATGGGATCAGTAGTGATTAAACAACATTAGTTAAAAGTCTTTAAGGACACGAGTCTTTTGTTGCTCTAATATGACCTAAAAGCTCTTGTGTGAGTTTACAGGAGCCTGCAGGAATAATGACATTCCTGTTTCCTAGTTTTATTCTAACAGCCTCACTCCGACTGATCTAAGAACCTGTTTCTCAGCTGTTTCTCTTCTTTTTGCTGCACACATCGATTTTTCAGCCTTCCTGAGTTTTTATTGAGCACCCGTGTTCCCTGTCAAACTTTCCTCCAACAACAAAAATTGACTTTTCTGAAGCCTTGAAGCTCCCGAGGACAGCATGCAGTGGATGGACCGGAGGTTCCCGTGGGTCCCTGGCAGCACGTAATGACTTATTCTGCTGCTTCAGAGAGAAAGTCTCTGCTGAACAGTTAATGTCAGGATTTGATGTGATGGGCTGGAAGGTCCTGTCCTGTCTCATCCCTCGGCCCACTCCCAGGAGATTTGGAGACTATAGTGACACTCCAGGAGAGCTGCCACCGGCCTCCATCTGAAATCAGCCAAAGTGAATCTTTTACTCGTCTTTGCTTCCTCGCTGTGATGTGGCGCCGACATCTCACAGCACAAAGGCTTCGTTGGGCTCAACTTTTCCTCAGACGTCTCCTCCAGCCACACATTCAGGGAGGAAAGCAAAGGTTTTCCTCAGGTTCTGCACCTTTTCGCAGGATGTGAAGAGAAATCCGTCACCTCCTGAAAATCAACAGCAACTCAGAAGATTGAAGCAAGCTGGACTGATTATTGAGTGACTTTCTTCCTTCAACTTAAACTGGAAACATTGAGCTAATGCTGAGCTAACAATGCTAACGGTGAATTAGAAGCAAAAAGTCAGCTATAAACTATCTCAAGTTACTTTTTACACCAACAGAATCTCAATATTACAATAACGTGTATTCAGAGAGAAAGTCTGCTTTTTCTCAGAACCAGCAGTGGAACAGGATCAGATGCTGTTTAGAGTGGGTTCTGCATCTCTGGCTCATCCCTTGAGTTTTTCTGCCTGTGTGATTCAGAGTTAAAGGGACACTTTGCACATTTCCATATTTTAAATCATTTTTTGAGCCAATTTGTGCTAAAATGACCTTGTATAGGGTTAATGAGAAGCCGCCCAGCCCCTATCGGCCCCTGTGATCAGAGTATTCCACTTGCTAAATACTTAATGGCCCGTATGTGTATAGCACCTCCTTACCCTCCCACTGTCCTAATGGGTGTAAACCCACAAGGACAGTTGACCATTGAGCAGGGTTGATGGTTTATCCCTTGGGTCCATGTGGCAGGGGTGAGGAGTGAGCACCACCTCACCCCTGCCACGTGGACCTCAAGGGAAAAACCATCAACCCTGCTCAGTGGTCAACTGTCCTCGCGGGGGTCACACATAAAGACAGTGGGAGGGTTAGGGTTCTACAACCCCCCAAGGCACTTCACGACACAATCAGTCATTAGCCCATTCACACACACTTGCATCTTCAGACTGGCGGCTGCTGTGTTGGGACTTAGAAAAAATTGAGTTGACATACCTGGCGCTGCAGTCTGGCTCCAGCACGTTACCTGTATGTTTTAGATCATGAACACAGCTTAAATCCAATCCAATCCAATCCAGTTTATTTATAAAGCACTTTAAAAGACCCAGCACAGGAACAAAGTGCTGTACAGAAAGTACATTAAAACAATTGACTAGACAGAAAACAGCAAAGATAAATAAAACACATGATACATAAAATTAAACTAGCCCTATATTAAAAATAAAAACTTGATAAAACTTGATAAAACCGCATTTGAATCACCTAAAACAGCTAAAATAAAATAAAAAATAGAAACCAACATCTCACAAGGTATTAAAAGCCAGGGTAAAGAGGTGTGTTTTCAGGAGTGCCTTAAAAGCAGATAAGGAACTGGCCTGTCTTATCTCTAAAGGAAGTTCGTTCCACAGTTTTGGAGCTGCAACAGCAAAAGCACAATCTCCTCTAAATTTACGCTCAGTCCTGGGTACAATCAGGAGCAGCTGATCAGCAGACCTGAGAGAGCGGGAGGGAGTGTAAGGCTGTATCAGATCAGAGAGATAAGAGGGGGCGAGGCCATGAAGACCTTTAAAAGCAAATAAAAGAATTTTAAAATAAGTGATGAATCACTCCTGCAGACACCAGTGAAGGTTGGGAGATGTTTCAGATGTCAGATTGAGATGAACGCACATAGATCAGTTTTGGTCTCAGTTCTAGAAACGGACACTAAGGGGTGCTAAAAGCAAGCCAAAACTGCTTAGTTCCCCTTAAAATTCCCATTCTGGGAATGTTCAGGTTGAAGCTGAACCCAAAAGGTCTGGAGAACCTTTGATTCAGAACCATTTAAGTTCTGGAGTGGATCACAACATGTTGAGTGGATCAAAATGAGAAAAAAGGAAAGAAAAGAGCTTCTTCGTTTGTTGTTGCTGAGACCCAAGTGAGGAATCAAGTTTGGAAAATGTTCTGGTTTGGCTCAGATGGATCTAGCTATTGCTTTGTGGACTTTGACTTTGGGCGTGTGTTAGAGGAACGTTCCCTGCTGGAAGCATTCAGATCTACACTGATAGCAGCAGCAAAGGAGCCGTGAAACACTTCTACAGTGATCTCTGGAGCTTATTATCCTGTCAGAACCTGAGTCCAGTCAGGTTCTGAGTTCAGGCTCCAGCCATTTTACTGCCAATCGTCTGCGATCAGGCTGATTAATCACAAAGCTGCAGGGTTGCTCGGCCCTGTCCGTGCGACCCGTGGAGCCGTTTCTTCCAGGTTCCTCTCTCAGCTTGGCTCAGCGCTGGCTGCTGCTCTCTGGTGAGAGCTCTCCTCGCTCCATCGATTCTGTAAAACGGGCCTCGGGCTCAGCCGTCCATCATCCAAAGTTTCATTATGCAACAGAAAAGATACCATGTCAGTGAGAATGACATCTTCCTCTCAGGACTTTAGGTTTGACTCTGTTTTCTTTGTGCAGCAAAAGAGAAAAGAAGCGAGGCAGAAGTGTTCAGAACATTTTCTGCATCACTGCTTTTTCATGTGATCAGTGGCGTTTGTGTATTTGTCAAAGGTTTTTGTCACCACTGCAAAATACTCAAGAGTTATTATAGATAGATAGATAGATAGATAGATAGATAGATAGATAGATAGATAGATAGATAGATAGATAGATAGATAGATAGATAGATAGATAGATAGATAGATAGATAGATAGATAGATAGATAGATAGATAGATAGATAGATAGATAGATAGATAGATAGATAGATAGATAGATAGATAGATAGATAGATATTTTTATTCGGTCAACAACAACAATTTATCAATTTTACATAAAAGTAATCAAGCAACCGAAAAAAGGAATAGGTTGAAGCCTAGTGGCTTATAATTAGCCTATCCTTAACTCCCACAGACATAATGACATCCTTAACCAAGGCTGATAGCTAAGGTGCATAACATTTAAAGAAAAAAACAATGATAAATCAAAAAATCAAATCAACACAAGGTTGGAAATCAAACTAAGTTTCTATAACTTTGGAAGATGCAATTTTTTAAAATTTTCTTGAAAAACGACAAAGAATAACACATCTTCAGTTCATCATTAAGTCCATTCCATAACTTCACTCCCAAAACCGACACACATCTATACTTCGCATTAGTTCTCACTTTAGGTATTTCAAACATATAAGACCCCCTCAAATCATATGGTCCATCTCTTAATTTAAACATACTTAAAATACAAATTGGAACATTCTTTTTCACCACTCTATACATCATTTCTAAAGTTTTAAGATATATAATGTCCTTAAATTTTAACATAGCTGATCCTACGAAAAATTGGTTTGTGGACTCCCTATATCCAGCTTTATTTATTATTCTAATAGCTCTTTTTTGCAATTTAAAAATTGAATCCAGATATGTTTTGTATGTTTTCCCCCAAATTTCCACACAATAACTCATATAAGGCAAGCAAAGGGAAGTGTACAATAAATAAAGGCAGCTCTTGTGCAATAAATCTCTTGTTTTATAAAGAATAGAAATAGACTTAGATAATTTCCGTTTCACATGATCTATGTGAGACTTCCAACAAAGTTTATCATCAATTATTACTCCTAAAAATTTAGTCTCATTTACTCGTTCAATTTCAACCTTATTTAGATTTAATTTTACTTCAATATTATTCTTAATACCTCCAAACAACATAAATTTTGTTTTACTTTCATTCAGTGATAGTTTATTAAATACAAACCATCTATTTAACTTCATCAATTCTATTTCCACTGTTTTCAGTAATTCCTTTATGTTATCTCCAGAACAATTATTAATTAGAACATTTAATATTAACAGTTTTAAATATAATATAAATGTAAAAAACAGGTTGATAGAGAGGTGACACACTACGGAAACACGGGGGTAAATTCTGAAGAACGAGTTTGTGAATGAGCAGGTGAAGATTTACCTAGATCACATCCACACCTGTAGAATAAAGAACCTGTCAGGCAGCATGAAGCAGGCTGAACAAGCTCAAAAATCAGCAACAAGTCCAGCACAGAACTAAATGATCCAGAACATCTAGAGACCCACTTGGCTCATAGTTTCTACAGCAGTTTCAGACAAAAAGATTAAAGAATAAAATAGATTTTTTTTACTATTTATTTTAGTCGCATCAAATGAATTTTAATTCATTTTACTTGATTCCAGCTTGTAGACTCGTCGATATACTAAAGAAAAGTCAGACTGTCAGATGTTCTCCATCTGGGTCCGGTTCAGCTCTGCATCATGACCTTAAGCCTCACTTAGGTTTTCAGGTGAAAACTTACGTAATGTTGACACCCTGTGGTCAGATTAGGGTACTGCAGCCCATGTGACTCCCCCGTCGCATCTGAGTTTCATGGCTGTTGCCAGTTACGGATCAGAACCAGAACATTCCAGATGAGGGTTAGGGTTATATGAACAGCACTTTGGTGAGTCATACTCAGTAAGTACATAAGTAGATGAATACATGTTACTGTAATATTGAGATTCTGTTAGTGGAAAAACGTAACTTGAGATATTTTTATAGCTGACTATTTGCTTCTAATTCACCATTAGCATTGTTAGCTCAGCATTAGCCTGTAGTCTTCTTGACCTGATATTAGGGTAAAACAACAAGATGCAGCAGCTTCTTATGGGCTTGACACACGGGAGGCGACAAACGACCGCGATCAGCGAAGTTCGTCGCTGTCGCTTTTATTACCCGACACACGGGAGGCGATCCGCGGCAGCGGCCAGCGGCAAAGCCGTCTACGCGTTCTGTTCCATGGCGAAATCGAAACTTCCGTTGTTTTGTTTGGCTGTGTCAGGTTGGAGGGAATTAAGGTTATTTAAGCGGTTCAGAGTTAATAAAGTGGTAGATATGATGTTTCACAAGGTGCTGCTAGAGTTATGTGAAATCTTACTTCTGATTTTACTATATAAAACATAATAATAATCAACTTCTCCTTCATGTTTGCTCGGAGATGCGCGGAGCATCCTGTCCGCTCATTGGTCAGTGAATGAAACCTCCGTTGATTGGTCCTCGTCCGAGCGACAGCGATGAAAAGTTGAAAATGTTTCAACTTTCTGGGATCGCATCGCTGGGTCGTCCGTGCACGACAAGTGCACGAGCGCAAAATTTCACACGCACGTTTTTTCGCGTTTCGCTTGGTAGGAGAGAGACCCATGATTATCGCTTTGTCGCACATGTCTCATTGAAAATGAATGGAGGAGAGGCGATGTCGCCTCCCGTGTGTCGAGCCCAATATGCCCGGATCACACTATGTGATTTTTGGCCGTCACACAGGACTGTTCATGTCACACTAAGAGAACTCCAGAAAGGTGGAGCACTGTACGGCACAAGATTTCAGTGAGGCAGACTGTAGGACGCCTCTCTCCAGCAGGACACGCTGCATCTTGAGCACACCTCCCAAAGCATACGTCAGTAAGCAGACCGCTAACAAAACAAAGCTGAAAAAACACACAAGAGCTCACTAAACTACAGAGAGGTAACAATCTGTCACAGATCGTTGCGACATCTAAACTTTTGCCGTGACTTTTGTCTCACTGCTCCGCTCCATGTGACAGCGCTCACCCACTAACTGTTGTGCAGTTTATAATCCGCATTTTAAACATAAACTGAAACCGAAGCCCAGAGAGGCGGAGTCTTGCTGCTGTGGCGTCCCAAAGGTGTGTTTTCATTGGTTGATTGCAGACAGGAATCGTAGGTTTTCAAGCAGTACTTGTAGACTTTTTGAGGCTGATTTGGTCTTGAGATGGCTCAAAAAGCTGTCACACAGCCGGTCACAGCATGGTGCGGGACATTCACTGTGGCTCTCTTCCCAACCACATTCCTCCCTCGTCGCCGTGTTTTGGCCAAGTTGAAACCTGCCTCATCCACATAGATGAAAATGTGGTGTGTTTGCATGCCTTCAATCTCCATGACTCTCTGAAAACAATCCACAAGGCAACATAAGCGGTTACATTACTGTAGTAAATGTGTACAAATTGTCTTTGTGTGTGTTGGTATTGTTCATTACTGCAACAGTTCTTACCTGGACATATTGGTTCCTGAGTTGCTTGACATGTTCAGAGTTCCTCTCAAAAGGCACGGTGTACACATGTTTCATCCTGACCTGATGTTTCTTCAGGGCTCTAGAAGTTGTTGTTAGGCTTACACTGTGAATATTTGCAAAGGTAACGCTGTCTGCCAAGATACTGTGTCTGATCTCAGTGAGCTTTATCCCATTGTTTCTGATTACCATATCAACAATGGCGGTTTCCTGCACATCAGTGAACATACTTCCTCTCCCTCCTGTGTGAGGTAACCGTTGAGTCCTAGTAAGCAGAAATGCAAAAACAATTACACATAACATTATTTGCATCTGACATGTGCAACTGAGTCACATGCCCTTGCAGAATACAAGTTACCTGTTGGTCTGCCGGAAAACTCTAACAATAGATGCCACTGTAGAGCGTTGTAGATTCGGCTGGGCTCTCTGACCAGCCTCTCTCATTGAGAGACCATGATTTACTACATGATCAATTACAGTAGCGCTGATCTAATCTGAGACTCCAGCTCTTGGTCTTCCTCTTGTTCTTCTGCCACCACGCATACGTACTCCTCGCCCTCTCCCAGCCTCTATTCTTCCTCTTTCAGCCACTTCTCCATTTCTGGCTGGGTCCATGTTTACATCACAACACAAACCTAATCAGCAGTTGACTACTTTTATAATGTGTTACGGATGCCAGGCTGGCCTGTGGAGAGAAGCAGCCAGGATCACCCAGCCCTGGTGAATCAGCCTGACACCGCCCCTCCTCCTCCTCTCTCCCGGGCTGCTGAGGAGCACAGCTGTGAGGAATCATCATGATGAGCCGTGGGGCGACGGTGGCACAGGAGTTAAGTGCTCGCCTCGCAATCGGAAGGTTGCAGGTTCGAGCCCCGCTCAGTCTGTCGCTGTCGTTGTGTCCTTGGGCAAGACACTTAACCCACGTTGCCTGCTGGTGGTGGTCGGAGGGACCGGTGGTGCCAGAGCTTGGCAGCCTCGCCTCTGTCAGTGCGCCCCAGGGCAGCTGTGGCTACATTGTAACTCATCCCCACCAGTGGGTGAATGGGTGTGTGAATGGGTGAATGACTGATTGTGTTGTAAAGCGCCTTGGGGGGTTGCAGGACTCTAGAGGGCGCTATATCAAATACAGGCCATTTACCATTTATGAGCAAACACCTGCATACAAGGGCTGTGCCTTCAGCAGTCTGGGAGGCAGCAGTGCAGGAGTTCTGCTGTGCTCCTGGGTTTTGTTTGGGTTTAACCCCTTTTTGGTTGCATTCGTTTGGATTCTTTGGAGTTTTAAACTGTGGTAGTTTTTAACTCTTGGTGATAAGTTTTTTTAAAGGTTAACTGTATTTGGTGCAATTTTACTGACTTTGGTTTTTAAACGCCTTCGTGTGGTAAAGCTTTTAAAATAAGCGTTTACCAGGTGTTTTAATCTGTAAAATGTTTGGGACTTTTTATCAACTTTGGGATTTTAAAACACCTTCTGCTCAGTTAAACTTTTAATATAAGTTTTAACCCGGTGTTTTATAGTTGATAATTTGGCTGTGTAATGTTAACCCTTTTAGAGAGATCTGTTTGTGTTTTAATACCTTTTTGTTACAAATAAACTCATTTTAAACTCCTTCGCCAGTTCTTATGTTACCCCCATCCTTCACATTTTTACAACACCTGTCGGGGACGTAACAGATGACATTGAAAGTGTAACACCTGTGCAGCTGTTCATCTACAATTAGTCAGCTGTGGCTGGTTAAACTGCATGTATGGTTCAGTAACATATTGCTGTTGGATTTTGCTGTCACATTCAGTTTTGCAGTATGTTATTGTTTTGAACATAAGTTTTACAGTTTTGTGAACAGTATGTAAGCAAGTGCAAAATGTCCTGTTAGTACAATGATTTTTGGCAGTTGTGTCTGAGTGAGAAGGGACTTCATGGCATTTGAGAGATGTAGTCACTCAATGCATTTTGTGCCAAAGCGATGATTATTGATCCTCAGTTTGGTCCACATAGACTTCTGTTGTGCACACTGTATGTAGAGTTTTGCAAAAGTGACCAAAGTATTGAGAAATGGGTTCTAACATCTGTAAAAAACTGTAAATGTTCTCAGAAACCTGATTGGTGCAAATCCAGAGTTAAAGTTAATGTTCTGTTGGCTTTCTGTGCTAAAGCGAAGGTGGAGCAGCTGCTCTCTGACTGCTGCTCCACAAACAAGGAAGCTCAGTTCACTTTCATTCTCTCTCACAAGCTTTAAATAATGTGGCCTGAATTTCACGCCTGACACACCGCAGGATCTGCCTGTCGACATAGGTTTTCCTGCTGACTGTGTGTGTGTGTGTGTGTGTGTGTGTGTGTGTGTGTGTGTGTGAGAGACACAATGACAGGTTGTTGGGTTTGTTTGCAACCATCACAAACACAAGGTCAACTGAGTCTCGCTCTAACCTTTATTTCAGCTGTCTCCTCCTCCTCCATCAGACTGTTTCCTGCTCTGACAGATCACACGCTGCATTTCCAATGCGCACACGCCTGCATGCACAAACGCACAGACCGCCACTTTACACCCATCCATCTCCATCAGACAGACCTGCAGCAACCAGGTGAGATGGTTGATCATGTTGGTGTCGGTAAGTTCAACATTAAAGAGTACCTTTTCATTCACTGAGTTCATGTCAGAAGAACCAATGGACCAACATCAGGATTACCTGTGCAGAACCCAGTGTGACTGCAGGTTCTAACAAAACCAGAAAAACAGTCACGCTCTTTGGTTCTGACCCAATAATGGAGCTGAAAATGTTCCTGCTGGTTCTGATAGAACCTACAGAACACCAGTGTTTGTGTAGGTGGGCCACCCACAACGGAACCGGACCACGGAGCAATGGAAGCAAGTGTTTAGGCCTGACGATTCCATCATGGTGTTTGGGTCAGTCCTGTGGAAATCATGACCCCTGGTGCATTATGGAAAGATAGTGAGCTGCTGCTGCTGCTGTGGTGCTCCAGGAAAAAGTCCCACTGGGAATTCCTGGTCCCGGATCATCCTATTCCCCACAAGATGATGCTAATGCTAATACTAGCGGAATTCCCTGACACTGCAGAAATGCTCTCTGAGGAACAACCAGTTGTCATTCCTGTGGGATTGAACGTGTCTGGATGGGATGGAGGCTGATCATCCAGACTGAGAATGTCCTTTTGATGATAAACTGTCACAACTGGATTAGATCAGACAGGAACAGGTGTATGCTGGGTAATTTTATTTGCATACAGAACAACAACACGTTTAGCAGCAGGATGAGATTGGTCTGTGTGCGTGGAAGTGAGAGGGTTTTGCTGAGTGGAAGAATCCATGAAGTAGCTCCTCCGATCCGATTCCATCTGTAAGCTGGTCTGTGACCCAGCATGCTTGTGTACACATCACGTGCACGTCACCTCCAGCTGTGGTGATGTTTGCTCATCGTCTCACAAACAAGGTTAAAAACTAGAGCTGATGGGGCCTTTTGGGTCCTTGCTCCAACACTATGGAATGTGCTCCCACTTGCTGTCCATCAGTCCCGATCACTGCAGGTCTGCAGGAAAACCCATTTTTATCGTTAGGCTTTTACGTAACATGGATTTTTAGATTTTTAGTCTTTTGTCATATCTGTTTTTTTATCATATCTGTTCTCATTTTGTTACGTTTTTAATCTCTCATTGTCTTTTTTCTTTTTTGTTGTTTTTATGTCATGTTCAGCGCCTTGGGCTTCTGTAAAGGCAGTGGGAGGTGCTGTACAAATAAAATTTGATTGATTGATGTTGGTGATTATTTTACCGTCATTAATCACCGCCGCTGTCCCCAACCCTTTCCTGTTTGTCCGTCTCTCCGTCACTTCCTCTGCTGGGAGATTTTGTCTCACGCCTTCAGGGCTGATGGAAAAAAACAACCTGTTGGAGGAAATCACAGAAACACATAATTCTCCTGTGTCATATCTACTGTAACCACAGAAACTTAAGTGACCTGAAGTCTACCTAGCAGAAGATGTAGCTCTGCAGGCCGGTTCAGCAGATAGATTTGCTTGGTTTTGTTTCTCTGATCGTCTGTCAGTAAATTTAACTCCAAACAAAATCATTTTTGGAAAAGGTCGTCCTCAGCTCTCTAACCAACCCGGGCTGAATGTGAGGCAGAAATCCAGCATCACTAAGGCCGAGCAGTGAGTCGGTGAGGATGATGTCCGAGAAGAACATCCTAATGAAAATTAATGCCCAACTTTGACATGTGATGAATATTGAAACCGCCTGAGGAGAACAGAGGAAACGCAGGTTTCAGGAGATTTTGCTGAGACTCATTTGGTTTAAACAGAATCTGAAATGAGAGGGTTAGGGTTACAGGGTTAGAGTCAACTAAACCAGGCCTGGAGGCCATAGACTCAGAAGAAACCAGTTCTGATGCTGTCAGGTGACAATGTTCTTCCTGTTAGATTCGCTTCCTGATTCTGTGACCAGAACATTTGATCATCTCGTCTCGTCTCGTCTCGTCTTCCTCCGCTTATCCGGGTCCGGGTCGCGGGGGCAGCATCCCAACTAGGGAGCTCCAGGCCGTCCTCTCCCCGGCCTTGTCCACCAGCTCCTCCGGCAGGACCCCAAGGCGTTCCCGGACCAGATTGGAGATGTAACTTCTCCAACGTGTCCTGGGTCGACCCGGGGGCCTTCTGCCGGCAGGACATGCCCGAAACACCTCCCCAGGGAGGCGTCCAGGAGGCATCCTGACCAGATGCCCAAACCACCTCAACTGGCTCCTTTCGATCCGGAGGAGCAGCGGTTCTACTCCGAGTCCCTCCCGAATGTCCGAGCTCCTCACCCTATCTCTAAGGCTGAGCCCGGCCACCCTACGGAGGAAACTCATTTCGGCCGCTTGTATCCGCGATCTCGTTCTTTCGGTCATTACCCAAAGCTCATGACCATAGGTGAGGATTGGGACGTAGATCGACCGGTAAATCGAGAGCCTGGCTTTCTGGCTCAGCTCCCTCTTCCCCACGACAGATCGGGTCAGCGTCCGCATCACTGCAGACGCCGAACCAATCCGCCTGTCGATCTCCCGATCCCTCCTACCCTCACTCGTGAACAAGACCCCGAGATACTTAAACTCCTCCACTTGAGGTAGGACCTCTCCCCCGACCCGGAGGTGGCAAGCCACCCTTTTCCGGTCGAGAACCATGGTCTCAGATTTGGAGGTGCTGATCCTCATCCCAGCCGCTTCACATTCGGCCGCGAACCTACCCAGCAAGAGCTGAAGGTCAGAGCTGGATGAAGCTAGGAGGACCACATCATCCGCAAAAAGCAGAGACGAGATTCTCCTGCCACCAAACTCGACACACTCCACACCACGGCTGCGTCTAGAAATTCTGTCCATAAAAGTGATGAACAGAACCGGTGACAAAGGGCAGCCCTGGCGGAGTCCAACCCTCACTGGGAACAGGTCCGACTTACTACCGGCTATGCGGACCAAACTCACGCTCCTCTGGTAAAGGGACTGAATGGCCCTTAACAGAAAGCCACCCACCCCATACTCCTGGAGCGTCCCCCACAGGGTGCCCCTGGGGACACGGTCATAAGCCTTCTCCAAATCCACAAAGCACATGTGGATTGGTTGGGCAAACTCCCATGCCCCCTCCATCACCCTTGCAAGGGTATAGAGCTGGTCCACAGTTCCACGGCCAGGACGAAAACCACATTGCTCCTCCTCTATCTGAGATTCAACTATCGATCGGACCCTCCTCTCCAGTACCTTGGAGTAGACCTTTCCAGGGAGGCTGAGGAGTGTGATCCCCCTATAGTTGGAACACACCCTCAGGTCACCCTTCTTAAAGATGGGGACCACCACCCCGGTCTGCCACTCCCTAGGAACTGCCCCCGATGACCACGCAATGTTGTAGAGACGTGTCAACCATGACAGCCCTACAACATCCATAGCCTTAAGATACCCAGGACGAACCTCATCCGCCCCCGGGGCTCCGCCGCTGTGTAGTTGTTTGACTACCTCAGCAACTTCTGCCCCCGAGATCGGACAGTCCATCCCCAGGCCTCCCAGCTCTGGTTCCTCCTCGGAATGCGCATTGGTGGGATTGAGAAGCTCCTCAAAGTATTCCTTCCACCGTCCGACTATAGCCTCAGTTGACGTCAGCAGCTCCCCATCCCCACTGTAAACAGTGTGAGCGAGTTGCTGCCTTCCTCTCCTGAGGCGCCGGACAGTTTGCCAGAACCTCTTTGGAGCCGATCGATAGTCTTTCTCCATGGCCTCACCAAACTCCTCCCACGCCCGAGATTTTGCCTCGGCAACTGCCACTGCTGCACCCCGCTTGGCTATCCGGTACCTGTCTGCTGCCTCCGGAGACCCACAGACCAGCCACGCCCTGTAGGCCTCCTTCTTCAGCCTGACGGCTCCCCGAACCTCTGGTGTCCACCAGCGGGTACGGGGGTTGCCACCACGACTGGCACCGGCCACCTTACGACCACAGCTAGCAACAGCCGCCTCGACAATCGCAGAGTGGAACAAGGCCCACTCGGACTCAATGTCCCCCACTGCTCTCGGGACGTGGTCAAAGCTCTGCCGGAGGTGGGAGTTGAAGACCGTCTTGACAGGTTCTTCTGCCAGGCGTTCCCAGCAGACCCTCACTATGCGTTTGGGTCTGCCAGGTCTACGCGGCATGTTCCCTTGCCATCTGATCCAACTCACCACCAGGTGGTGATCAGTTGACAGCTCCGCCCCTCTCTTCACTCGGGTGTCCAAAACATACGGTCGCAGGTCAGATGATACGACTACAAAATCTATCATCGACCTGTGACCTAGGCTGCCCTGGTACCAAGTGTACCGGTGGGCATCCTTATGTTCGAACATGGTGTTCGTTATGGCCAAACTGCGGCTTGCACAGAAGTCCAATAACAAAACACCGCTCGAGTTCTGATCAGGTGGGCCGTTCCTCCCAATCACAGCCCTCCAGGTCAAGCTGTCATTGCCCACGTGAGCATTGAAGTCCCCCAGCAGGACAATGGAGTCCCCTGATGGAGCACTATCTAGCACTCGTCCCAGGGACTCCAAAAAGGGTGGGTACTCTGAACTGATATTTGGCCCATAAGCACAAACAACAGTCAGGACCCGTTCCCCGACCCGAAGGCGCAAGGAAGCTACCCTCTTGTCCCCCGGGGTAAACCCCAACACACAGGCAGAGAGTCCCGGGGCTAACAAAAAGCCAACCCCAGCCCTCCGCCTCTCACCCGGAGCAACTCCAGCAAAGTAGAGTGTCCAACCCCTCTCCAGGTCTCGGGTTCCAGAGCCAATGCAATGTGTCGAGGTGAGTCCGACTATATCTAGCCGGTACCGCTCAACCTCTGCCACAAGCTCCGGCTCCTTCCCCGCCAGCGAGGTGACGTTCCATGTCCCAAAAACTAGTTTCCTTGTCCGGGGATTGGACCGCCAAGGCTCCCGCCTTGGTCTGCCACCCGATTCACATTGCACCGGACCCTTCATGTTCCTCCTGCGGGTGGTGGGTCCACAGTTGGACGAGCCCATGTATCCGGTTCGGGCTGGGCCCGGCCGGGCCCCATGGGCGAAAGCCCGGCCACCAGGCGCTCGCTCACGGGCCCCAACCCCAGGCCTGGCTCCAGGGTGGGACCCCGGTAACCCTCCGGGCCGGGTACTCCGACTCTTCGTTTTCACCACCATGAAAGATCCTTCGAACCGTTCTTTGTCTCACCCTTCACCTAAGACCAATTTGTCATGGGAGACCCTACCAGGGGCACTAAGTGCCCCAGACAACATAGCTCCTAGGATCATTAGGGCACTCAAACTCCTCCACCACGATAAGGTGACGGTTCAAGGAGGAGACATTTGATCATGTCCCATTAAATTTTCTGTTTGTTGTCAGAGCATTCTGGTTGCAGGAAACAACATTTTCCAGAACTGCTCTTTAGTGGTTCTCCTCTTATCTGTCTGAGTGTTCCTTCTCTGTGGCCGTCTCCAAGTTTAGGTCCTCCACCACCTCCCCATGGTGTCCCACAAAGTTCTGTGCTGGGGCCTCTGCTCTTCCTCCTCTTTCTGGTTCCTCTTCAGCACATCCTGAGCTCCTTCAAAGCAATCTCCTACCATCTTTATGCAGATGACATCCAACTGTACATTTCCTTCAAGCCCCTTGAGATTTCTAAGCTGCAGCTGTTACACACCTGCTTAGACTCTATCAAAACCTGGATGGCTGGGAGCTTTCTACAGCTGAATGAAGATAAGACTGAGATCCTCATCTGTGCCCCAGTCAAGCTGGTTCCCAAAGTCAGAGACTCTCTTGGTCAGCTTGCTTCTCACACCAAACCCTCTGTCAGGAATCTTGGTGTGACCTTTGACCCAGCTCTCACCCTGGATTCTCATGTCAGTTCTCTTGTTCACTCTTCCTTCTTCCATCTCAGGAACATTGCTAAGCTGAGTCCCATTCTGTCTCGCTCTGAACTTGAGACAGTTATCCACACCTTCATCTCCTCACGCTTAGACTACTGTAACTCTCTTTTCACGTGTCTGAGCAGAACCTCCCTGAACCGTCTACAGGTGGCTCAGAATGCCTGTGCTCGGCTTCTGACCAAGGCCTCCAAACACACCCACATCACCCCGCTTCTCCTCCAGCTTCACTGGCTGCCAGTCAACTTCAGGGTTCATTTCTAGATCCTGGTTCTGGTCTATAGGGCCTTACATGGACAAGCACCATCTTACATTGGTGATCTTCTCAGTCCCTACACCCCCAGCAGGTCCCTGAGGTCCAGTGACCAAAGCCTACTGGTTGTGCATCACCAGGCTAAAGGTCAAAGGTGACAGATCATCTGCTGCTGTGGCCCCCAGACTCTGGAACTCTCTCCCCCTGAGCCTGAGATCAGTGGTCTAAGCGGACTCCTTTAAACTCACCTGTTCAGGCTTTGGTGGGACATTCATCCCCTCCCTCTCCTTGTTCTACTCTTCTACCAGTTCCACCTTCCTTTGGATCCACTGATTTCCCTCTTTCTTATTCATTTTCTCTCCCCCTGTGTAATGTAAGGAAATTTAAATCACATTTTTGATCAAAAAAATCATAAAATTATTTTCTAAAATTTAACATCTTAGTTTTTGTGACTCGCCTCGTGACTTTAATTGTGAGAGGCATTATTTAAAAGATCTTTTTCTTTCTTTTTCATTTTTACTCTTTAAAAACTGAGTTTTACTTTGAAAAATCTGAATACAACATTCTGTTAGGATCTGGTTAGACAGTAACAACCAGTTTTCTGTTATCTGACTTTTATGACGGATTTTTAATGAAAATTCCAGTTGTCCTCTGCTGGAGAGCAGAAAGCACGTCCTGATCTGGAAGGTGTGGACATGTTAGACTGAACCAAAAACAAGTGAGGGCTTAAAGTAGGTTGACCATATTTCCATTTCCAAAAAAGAGGACAGGGGATCTGTGCCTATGACGTCACACTTTGGCAACGCCACACAAACCACGTTGAGACCTATTTTTTGGTAAGAGCTAAAATTAATATCAGATTCTGCCAATGAAAATGCTCTAAAACAATTCATATGTAAATAATTTACATATTTATTGCAAAATCTCATTTTTCTGCTGCTTTAGTGCTACAACAACAATTTATGAATAAGAAAGTATTATTCCTTTTGTTTTACTACATCTGTCAGCTTCCTGTGCACAGATTATTAAGGATGTTTGTTTCAGCTGTGAGATTAGACGGTAGGATCAATGAAATACAAAAGTGGTCTCAGACGCCATGGAAACGTTCAGATAATCCACAAATAGTGGCTTTCAAATGGTTTTGTTACTTTTCGCAAGTTTAGAAAAGCAGCAGATGAGACAGCATGTCTGATAAGTTAGTTCTTCGTCTGATAACATGTCAGCGATGTCTGAGGAGCTTTTACAAACACGGTATAACTAACACTCCTGGACAGGGTATGAATTACACTGAGGCTTCTGGGGGGCCCAGTTATGGGGGTGGGCGGGTCTGTTTGGCCTTGGCCCCCAAAATGCCTTGAAACGGCCCTGGGTGTGTGACTGAGTTTTGAAGGTGATCTGAATTGTATCAGATGTATAAATATTACATGTGTGTAACTTAGTGTTTTATACAGGTAAAAACGTGTAGTGGAGATAAATCTACCTACATTTTACTTTTCAACACTTTGTTTTGTTTTCTTGTTTTTATTTAACTATTTTCCTGTCCTGTCTGTCTCTCATCTTCCTGCATCTCCTCTTAATTCTCCAGAAAATCTGCTGCTTGGATTCTTACTTTTTCACCTCATCAGTTACTTTTGAACTAAGCAGATCAAAGGGATCTCCTGACTGCAAAGTGAAGTGCGTGTTTCAATGCTGCGTCAGTGAGGTGGAGTCATCGCAGCACGGGTGATGAGCTCCGCAGTAGCAGAGCGCTTCAGGCACAAATAAGACAGAAAGTAGAGAACATGTGCAGACATGAACGATCGTGTGTTAATCATAGTGTTTTGGTTGCACCACTTTGAAAATGGACCGTGCGCTGGACGCAGCAGCCCGGAGCGCACCATCAGCACTCTGCCGCTCTCGGTGCTCTCCCCTCAAAAGAATCCCGGGTACACTGAGTCCATATAAATGATGTAATATAGGTAGAAACGGTTTATTTTTTTTCGGCTCTCCCTGGATGTGTAGGATATCCAGCCCCCCATAATTTGATCCCTGCTCCTGGATGAAAAACCGGACAATTTCATCAATACAAGAAACCCGCTCGGACGCCGCGGACAGAGAGTGAAAAGTGGACATGTCCGGGGAAAAGAGGATTTATGGTCACCCTAGTTTAAAGGGTTAATGGGCCCCAACTCAGGCGAGGTCCAATCTGATTCTTTATGGACCCCAAATACACCCATTATTGTGTTTATATGGGGAGGGGCATACTCCAGCAGGTGAGAGGGCTAAAGCCCCTCCCCCCCACCAGCACAGCTGGATGACCTTTAATAAATTATGAGGATGACTCACAACAGTTTCACACTTAGTTTTACAAGAGGATGAATAAATGCTGAGCTGCAGCTTTCTGATGACGTTCCACAGTGAATCCTTATCCCACATTCAGGAATTTTGCATCAGTCACTTCTCATTAACTCTGGACTAAAAGCCAGCAGGATAATTGTCCCATTGAAGAAGAAAACTTCTAATTGAAACGAGGCAGAAGGAGGTCCTTTATGTTGTAAATAAGATAAAACAGCCTGCCGTCATGTCATGTGTTTAACTCAGAAACAAGCGATCAGACAAGGAGAACAAAGGTTTATGTGGCAACAAGAATCAAATAAAACTCTACTGTCTTTATTATTACTTTAATTTTATTAGACATTAACTCTAAACAAGTCTGATTTACTCCCAACTCCTGGTTCCTCGTGACTTTATTAGACCACCGAGACAAACGTCAGCAGACAGGAGAACGTTAGGGAACATCTTTATTAGAATCATTTAATGAAACTATTTTTAATGAAATCACTTAGTGGTTGACGGATGCGGTTTACTTTCTCATCAGAAGAAAACAGTTTGTGGTAAACAGTTCTCTACAGTTGATCTGTTTACAGACACACTTGTGTTTGTGGAAACTAAAGACAAGCTCAAACGGCTCCACTGCCTAGGAATTTCCAACATTGTCTCCAACTCTTCCCCAAGTCGTCTCTCATTACTCCCCCTTCTAACTCAGGAACTAAACGGAGTCAGGATCCAGACGGGTTCTGACAGATGAACAGATCCCAGGGGGGGCGTGTCTGATTGGGTGCTTTTGTTTTGAAGGTGTGAGCATCAAGAGAAGGTTCAGTTCAGCGCTGCAGCACCGAAGAATCAATGATTTGGAGCTCAAAGGAGGAATTTAGCATCCTTGTCTTATGGTGTGTGGCTGGATGACCGTTTCCCAGCAGCCCGTGCTCTTGTCTCCACGGCGTTCGGCTCAGCTGCTGAACCTCCCACATAAACATGGCAACCAACAAGCTGCCAGGACTCATTATTGGTGAGTTTTGATGTGTGAGGCGAACAAAATCGACTAAAACACAAACCGAGGCTGCCCCCAACAGCGGATGTAGCGGGATCAACATGAAACAGGAAGAGAACTCGAATCATTTTGATTTCTGTTGGAAGTGTGACGTCAGCTGCAGGGAGAGGGTGGGAGGGTATTTCTGCAGCCAGGAGGAAAACTGTGTTGTTGTTCTGGAGTCCGAGTTTGAACAATCCAATGGGACTTAGATTATTGTACCCGATTCTCTTTGGCTCCAAACTGGTTTCTTTAGATGTCTTTTTTCAGTCATGACATGGCCCACGCAGAAGCTGCACCTTCTCAGACTAAACCATATCCCTTTACTTTTCCAGAAAAGGATTTATTGTGATGCCTTCCCAGTTTGTCCCAGGTTGCATCTGTCAGTCATTCATAAACTCAGAGTAAAATATCACAGACCTATAATGTGTTTTCTAATCCTAATCTACAGAGTTTTCTACTACTTGTCTAAAATTGTAAACAAACTGTCAAAACCCCAGGAACATGAATTCAGTCTCCATCACGGTTCCCATGGTAACGCAGGAACAGGTTGTGGGGAAACTTGAGAGGTAGAATTATTTTGACAGGAAACAGATGAAAGCTGTGAAAATGGGAGTTGGACCAGGTTCTGTCCGTCCCAGATGTGCTGGCAGCCGTTTTCTCACGTTCCCCACATGGTCACACTTCTCTCTCATCAGACGAGCTGCTGGGTTGGCACATGTAGGTCAACAGCCTCCCAACTGGTTCACAAGTAAAAACACGTCAGTACCAGAACCGGATCAACTCAAACAGAATGCAGGTGGCAACTCCTGACAGGACGCTGGTTTAATGATTAAACATATACTTGTTGGCAACTGGAAACAAACTTGTGAATGTCTGAACAAGAAACTTTGATCAGAGAGAAAAGGTTTGAAGGAGGAGGAGGAGGAGGAGGAGGAGGAGGAGGAGGAGGAGGAGGAGGAGAAGATCATTTAAAAATAAATAAAATTGTTTATGTTCTTGACAGCAAAGTCACAGCCTGGTTAGAACAGAGACATCCTCTGGTTATTAGTAGCTGTGTGTGTGTGTGTGTGTGTGTGTGTGTGTGTGTGTGTGCGTGCGTGCGTGCGTGTGTGTGTGTGTATTTGTGTGTGTGTGTGTGTGTGTGTGTGTATTTGTGTGTGTGTGTGTGTGTGATTTAAGTGGCTGCAGCCTCTGTAAGTGAAGTATATTTGTCTCACAGCTGAAGTTCATGACTTCTCTTAAACCAGGAGGAACTTTTTATTTTTTACTGATGAATAAAAATATTCGGTTGCTGCTCTCAGCAGGATTATAGGTAAATTTTTATGTATTTATTCATCTGCCAGAATTTTTTGTGCAACATTTTTATTTTCAGCCTGAACCAGATTCACCTCAATTCAATTAGGTTTATTTATAAAGCGTCACTTCAGGACCAGAGTCGTCTCAAGGGCCTTCACACAGTAAACACTCCAATACAGGTCAGGTCATTAAGCCAATCAGTAAAAAGTTTCCTAAATAAGGAACCCAGCAGGTTGCATCGAGTCACTGACTAGTGTCAGAGTCTTTACAGCAATCCTCATACTAAGCAAGCATGCAGCGACAGTGGAGAGGAAAACTCCTTTTTAACAGGAAGAAACCTCCAGAGGATCCTGGCTCAGTATAAGCAGCCATCCTCCACGACTCACTGGGGATGGAGAACACACACACACACACACACACACACACACACACACACACACACACACACACACACACACACACACACACACACACGCACGCACGCACGCACGCACACGCACACACACACACCAAGTAGTGTTTCTATGGTTACATTGTGATTTCTTAGTAAATATTCTAATTGGTGAGAGATAAACTTTATTGTATTTATCCTAGTGAATCTATAATTAAACGGGTAAACTAGTAGTAGCACATTCAATGTCAAGGAAAGTAAAAAGTTATTATCAGGAGAGGGAGAAAGTTTTAGTGGTTAGCAGCAATGTGCTAGCCGATGGCCCCCTCCATGAGGCTACCACAGCTCAGCAGAACATCATTGTAGCTTCTTCTGGGGAGAAAAACACTTAGAGAAAAAATAAAGTTAACAGCTGAAATAGCAGGAAATAGTACAGTTGAAGAGCAGATTGTAGAAGACAGTAGTCGAGTGTGGAAAGTGGTCAGTGTGTCCTCCAGCAGTCTAAGCCTATAGCAGCATAACTACAGAGATAACTCTGGATAGCCTAGCCTTTACCAAATAGGTACCACCAGTAAGCCTGCAGCCAGAGAGCGAAGAGCTCAGTTAGGAACGTATGGAACAATCAGGTCACTGATCTATGATGGAGCTTGATTATTGAGAGCTTTATATGTGAGAAGGAGGATCTTAAATTCTATTCTGAATTTAACAGGCAGCAAATGTAGGGAAGCTAAGACAGGAGAGATATGATCTCTCTTTTTAATTCTCATCAGAACTCTAGCTGCAGCATTTTGGACAAGCTGAAGACTTTTAACTGCATTCTGTGGACTTCCTGAGAGTAATGGATTACAGTAATCCAGTCTTGATGTAACTCTCTCGCCACAGTGAGTTTTTTTTACCAATTGAATCCGAGGAAGGGTTAGGATTAGTCTCACCGGCTGGATGGCAGACTGATCTCAGAAAAGCATCTTCCCTTCGGCAGAAGTGGTCTTGCCAGAGTGAAGAATAACCCTGTTTGCATTTGAGTTCACCGTTCAGAGCTCCAGGTTGCCTGTGTCCTGCCACCCAGAGCACAGGCTGTGCACATCCTCTCCACATGCTTGTTGTGTAAAACATTAAACAGAATTTTCCACCGTTGACCTGAACAGACCGACTTCTGCTGCATGTTAATTTCACCTCCGGGGACAACATGAAGGTGACACGAATGTGATGCAATCCGAACGACAAAACAGCAGAAGCAAGACTCATGAACAGAATCTAATTCTGATTCTGCTGCAGTAACAAGAGGCGAGGACGCTCATCAGCTTGTCTCTGGAGATGGTCTCCACCCTCGTTTACACACAGATGAAGCCTCAAACAACACAAACACACCCAATCAGCAGCAGATGCTTCAGATTGGCCATTAGCCAGGCAGATTTAACCTTTAATGATCTCTAATTGAATGGAGCATAATAATTATTTTGGTGTGTTCATGTCAGCTCCCAGCAGCCTGTTTGCCATGAAAGTGTGACGGATTAAAACTCAGTCAGCTGGGAACCTGCTGCTCAACTCCAGCAGGATCTGTTCAGAACATCCAGAAGCTTCATCCACACGGCGGTTCAAAGTCAGCAAGATGAGTCAGAGAGATTCAAACTCGTCAGATTTACATCATCAGTAAAATACATTCTCATTGGGCCTTTTGGCAGCGGCTGATGATTGCAAACCAGCTGGGAAACTGGAAAAATTAGAATCTGGTGCAAAAGTTCATTAAGGTCAGTAACCCAGCTCAGACTGAGAAACCATCTACAGCAGGGGTTTTGAATTCCAGGCCTGGAGGGCCGGGTCTCCAGCACGTTTTAGTGGTTTCCCTGCTCCAACATATGCACAGGTGGTTCATCCAGTGGCTGAATCACCAGGCTCGCCAGGCTCTGCTGAAGCCCATTAATCACCTGCTGACTGTAATCAGGTGCTGAAGCAGAGTTCAAACTAAAAGGTGCTGGGCACCGGCCCTCCAGGCCCGGATTTGAATAGCCCTGATCTAAAGGCTTGTGGGTGTTCTGGGTTCATCAGCTGATTAGAGTGGGACTCTTTGAGTCTAGAATATTGAACCTTTTCACAATATTCTAGTAGTCTGAGATTTTGAATGTGGAGATTTTCTGTCCCTTGTCTCCCCGGTCCCCACCATGTCTCTCCCCTCTTAGTTTCCTGTCCTTCTATTTACAATTATCATTCAGCTTTCATACTCACCCCCGAGTACGATGCTCCGTATGGCCACTCCTGACCTCCCGCCCCTCTTTTGTGGATGTTAATATATTTATTTATATAAATCTCACAGATTCGGTTCCTTTTTTATGTCCTAGCTCTTCTTGTTTATTTGATCTGTTTAGGTCTTAGGTCATTTTCTCCTCTCCTTAGCCTTGTGTTTTAGATTTGTCCCCAGTGTTTCAGTTACCAGGTAATCCCTGTTTATCTCCTGGTTTCCCTGTTACTTCCTTTTTGTTTTAGTTGGCTTAGTTATTTATGTTCTCCCAGCTTTTTAGGTTATTATTAACACCTTTCACCAGGATGTGAATGGATGAATGACTGTGTTGTTAAGTGTCTTGGGGGATTCCAGGACCCTTGAAAGCGCTACATCAAACACCATTTACCAGAAGCGGGTTTAGAGAATGGAAGGATTAACACGTGTTAACATGTGTGGCACACACACAACAGTTAACCAGCTTTGGCTGACACAGAGGAGAGAGCAAAAAGATCTGAAACGCAAAAGTATGCTGTACTTTTACACAGATTATTTTAGCATGTTTTAGGCCTCATGTTGGAACATTTCTCCCAGATTACTAATCAGAGGCCATTATTTTGGTTATTTTTTTGGCACGCATTGTAATAAAGATTTGTTTTTACCTTTTTCCTCACAAGTCCGGGGTAACTCTGTGGCTTTCATCAGAGCAACACCGATGTTGGTGGTGTCACTTTCGTGTCCATTTATCTCAGGCCCGCACCCTCCAAGAAGGTAAAAACAAATCTTCACTACACTAAGTGTCAACAAGAACCAAATAATGGAATTCCATAAACCACACAGAACAAACGTGCCAAAGATATTCGTCTGAGCGCCGCTAACAACCCGCGGGCCACACATTCAACACCCTTGCTCTAATTAAGCATCATCCGTCCAATCTCCTCACCCCACCTCACCTTCCTGCGCTTATTCGGGTCCGGGTCGCGGGGGCACCATCCCAACTAGGGCCTCCCAGTCAACCCCACCCCCACCCGGCCACATCCACCAGCTCCTCAGCTGGGCCCAGGGTTCCCGCAGGGTCTTAAAAAGTCTTCAAAGCATTCTTTAGGAAATTAGAAATAATACATTAAAAAGTCTTGAATTTTGACAACTGAGCCTTAAAATGTGTGTGAAAATTCTCCGTACTGCATTTGTCCTCTAAAGTTTCATTTGATAGCCACAATCATTTCTATTAAATAACGTAGCATAAATAGAGTGGCGAAACCAATAATTGAGAACGCAGTGCAGCCTCGGGTTAAAATGCTCCGAACACGTGACGTATTCAGGTCTCGCGCTACAGCAGTGATGCAAAACGGTAAACAACACAGAGCTCGAGCAGAGGAGAAACCAGGAAAATCTCAGCAGACCACGAAAAAGGTTGCCTGGTGCCTAGGGCTGGGTGCCAGAACTCTGGACCTCTTTGGGACTGAGTGGAAACATCTGGTAGGTACTGATGTCAGAAAAAAGTGTTCAAACATCCCTATGTGCCACCACAGGTCACATGACTGATCCAGAGTCACATTATGAGTGGAGGAGACGCGTCTCCTTTCAACACTTCTCTGCAGTTCGTGAAAATGCTAAAAAAAACTCAAACGTTTGTGTGTTTAGCTAAATTAAGCAGCAGCTAAATACAACACCAGCGAGAACATTTGTGCCGTGAAAATCAGGAATAGCAGCAATGAAGGACTTCGTCATGCAGGGCATCATCTAGAAAGGGGACACATGGAAAGTCTTTGACTGCAACAAAGCAAACCCAAGTCCATCACCTTCCACACTGGAGAAGTCTGAGGATGGAGGCTGAGAAAAGCAGAAACAGGACATAAAACCACCTAAACAGCTTTATAAAGGCAGGTCAGCAGGGTTGTTATTACTGCTGCTACTGACCTGAAGGCAAGCTATTGTTATACATGTATTTACATGTTGGGCCTTTACTGTTTTCAGTGAAGCTTTGCTGAAATAAAGTGTGATTTAAATAAATACAATAAAATAACATTAACAATAAGAACAAAACCTTTAAGTAGTTTGTTATCCTCTCTTAAAATTCAAAAATATAGATTTCAACAAAAGTACCATTAAGGTACCGCCATCAAAAACCAGGTGTCGTTAAAGTAGTAGTATCAAGAAGTATTTTGTGGTACCCAGCCCTAGTGATTTGGTTAGATTGTTTCACGTCGCCTAGCCGCCCTTCCTGTGAAAGCTCAAACCACTCTGCTGCTGTTCTCTACCAAGTGGTTTGGCAAAATATAATAAAACAGAAAGTGGTCTTTAGAAGGTCTTAAAAAGTATTGAATTTAACTTAATGATACCTGTAGGAACCCTGTGGGACACCCAGGCATTCCCTGACCAACCTAGGGATGTATTTCAGGTAGTCCTTGGTCGACGGTGGAGGGAGGCGTCCAGGAGGCTTCCTGACCAGATGCCCGAATCACCTCAACTGGCTCCATTCGATGCGGAGGAGTGGCTCCACTCCGATTTCCTCCCAGATGTCCAAGTTCCTTACCCTATCCCTACCTGACCAAGTTTGAGGATTGGGACGTAGATCGACTGGTAAATCAAGAGCCTTGCTTTCCGGCTCAGCTCCTTCTTCACCACAGCAGACCGGTTCAGCGTCCGTATCACTGCAGGTGCTGCCCCAATCCACCTGTCGATCTCACTCTCCCTCCTTCCCTCACTCGTGAGCAAGACCTGAGGTACTTAAACTCGTCCACTTGAGGCAGGACCTCTCGCGTGACCCAGAGTTGGCAAGCCGCCCTTTTCCGGTCAAGAACCATGGTCTCAGATTTAGAGGTGCTGATCCATCCCAGCTGCTTCACACTTCGGCTGCAAACCTCCCCAGCAAGAGCTGAAGGTCCAAGCTGGATGAAGCTAGGAAGACCACATCATCCACATAAAGCAGAGATGAGATTCTCCTGCCACCAACCTCCACACCCTCAACACCACGGCTGCACCTAGAAATCCTGTCCATAGACGTTATGAACAGGACCGGTGACAACGGGCAGCCCTGGCGGAGTCCAACCGTCTCTGGGAACAGGTCCGACTTACTGCCGATGCGGACCATCTCACACTCCTCTGGCACGGGGACTGAATGGCCCTTAGCAAAAGACCATCCACCCCGTACTCCTGGAGTTGAAACAAAACTATAAATGAAATCTGTCTAGGTTTTGTCTCCACAGAGGTCTCCATCAGGTTGGAACCAGGTGCTGCTCAGGTTCTCTTTGAGGTTCTTGTGTATTTTTTTAGTGAAAGGAGGGAACCCTGCCTGTGAGTCCGGTTCTTGTCTCCTTTCCTCTTGGTTTTTGAAAGCTATCTCAGCCAATCCTGCTCTCTTTCTTTCCACTAATCACTTACTGTTGCCCAATTAATCCCAATCACTTTCACCGTAATGAGCCATCAGAAGAATTCACCGGCTCTCAGTCACAGCGCCACGCTGAGACTCCTCCTTTTCCTGCATGATTACATTCACACGCAGAGCATGGAAGCTCAGAGTTTTACAGGTTTTTCTCAGAAAGATTCAGAGACAATGAGAGCAACTTTCTCTTTTCAACTCAGCCGCCGTGCCTGAACAAAGCGCCTGAGGGAAGTTGGGTTCAATTTAAAGTTCTTAAAGTTGAAATTCTCAAGGTTGATCTCTGAATTCAACAGTATGAAATTTATAGTGAGGAGGTGCGTTGCAGTCGCAGCTTAAAACGACGACGCCCCTGAGATCCTCCTGTTGTTGTGTGCCTACGATTCTCCTCCCACTGGAACAACGTCTGACAATCACAGCCGATCCTTCCTTCTGCTGTTTGCATCTTCACATTAAGAGCTGAGTTTATGAACTTCTGAAAAGCTGTTATTGTTAGCGAGAACGGGTGAGTCATCTTTGGATCTGTGTTGTCTCTGACAGGAAAGGTTCTGCAAACATGAAGCTGAAATGATGATAAAAAGGTCATTTACTCGGGCCCAGAGTCTCAGAGCCGTTCTCTGCTCGGTCTAGTTCAAAAGTCTCTCAGACTTTGCTTCACAAACAGTTTAGTCCGGTTGCTGCTCGGGAGCTTGTCAACAAAGAGTAGAAGGACACAATCTGCACATCCTCATCCATATGAGAAGGGTCAAAGGTCATTTCCAAACTAATCCAACTGTCTACGAGGACAAAATGATCCAGCGAGGGACCTCTGGATAGGCTCACCCAGATGTCAGAAGTCAAAGAACAAGTCCCCAAGTAGTTCATGTCTGACTCTACAGGCTTCAGTTTGCAGGTTAAAGGTCAAAGGTCACATAAATAAACCAAAACAGAACAAGCAGGGTAAAAGTATGACTAATTTAAACAGCTGTAAAAACACGATCAGGCGATGGAGCCTCAGGATGCTGCTGGGATGAGAAGGCGGCTTTGGCCCTTCTTATACAGCATCTGTGTTGTTGGACCAGTTCAGTTTGCTGTTGAGGTGAACGCCCAGGTACCTAAAGGTGTCCACCACCTCGGTGTCTGCTTCCTGGATGTTTACTGGTGAGAGAGGAGGAGTGTTTCTCTGGAAGTCCATCACCATTTCGTTTGTCTCACTGGTGTTCAAGCGAAGGTGGTTACGCTCACAGCAGTCCACAAGTCCATGATGACTGACCTGTACTCCTGGTCATTCCCCTCAGACACACAGCCGACAATGGCCGAGACATCAGAGAACTTCTGGAGGTGACAGCTTCTGGTGTTGTAGGTGAGAGCACCGGACCCTGTGGAGCTCCAGTACTGCACACAACTACCTCAGATGTACAGTTGTGCAGCCTCACGCACCGTGGCCTGTTGGTGAGGTAGCTGATGGTCCATGTAGTCCACTCCTGCATACATCTAATATGAGTCAGATCTTCAGTTTTCTCACTTCTTCATTTAAAATCCTTCAGGAAATTCCAGTTTTCTGCTCTTATTCCTGATTTGTGTCTGCTGGATCAGCATTCATGAGCATCTCCACACTGGGAACAAAATGTTTTGTTTCCAGGAAGTGTTAAGGTCACCTGTCTCACCTGCTGCTTCTCCTTTCAGCCTGACCTTCAGAGGCCCAGGCGGATTACAAACTCTTTAACATGGTCTTGGTCATGAAGGTTTGGTTGAAGGCCAGGAAGAATAAAATCTAATGAATCAGAAATCCTGGTGTGGACAGCTGCCATTTCTTTGGGGCAGAAGATGGAAACTCAAGACGGAAGAGGAAGATTAAACAAGGAAAACTACATCATGGTAGACGGTCGGAGGTGATCGTAATTCATCCTCCCACCTCCGGGCCCGAGGGCAGTGATGAGTCGGAAGTTCTGCTGGATAAAAGATCAGATTCATGATCAGAAAAAGAGACATCAAAGACCAGGTGTTCTGTTCTGTGGCTTGTGTTTCACTTTTGCTCACCAGACCTCAGTGGATGTCAGCTACCTTGAATTGTGTTAGTCTGGAAGCCCATCAGGGTGACGAAGGTGTGGCTCGTGGGCCAGTAGTGGTACTCAGCAGCTGCAGAAGCCCGAGGGGGTTGTTACTGCATGATATCGGCCCGCTCTTCTACGAGAGGGTAGGGACCGTTGATCTGAGGTCTCCGGGTCTGCAGCTGTGTACTATTATGGAATTCAGACGGGGAGGCGGGATTTGATCAGCTTGATCAGCCTAAGGGAACAGCTCATGAAAATAAAAGGTGGCATTTCTATTTTACTCATCATGCATTGTGCCTATGGAGCGATGCTGTCGGAAGCTCCCTGACCTGCAGTCTGAGTCAGATCTTCTGATTCCGGTGTGACTCTGAACCTGGAGAGGAGGAGGTCCGAGGCCGGTTCTGGTTCTACTTCATGCTCGTGGCTCATTACATTCTTTAATCCTGAAGTCACAGCTCGGTACGCTTTCACTTAAGGAACAAAGGCTCGACTTAATTAACGTTTAAAGCCGTTTATTTCAAACATGTAAACCGTTTAACAGACTTTCTTTAAACCCTAAAACTTTTAGATCCATCAGTTTGACTTTTTAAGACTTTCGAAAGGAAAATATCTCAAATGAAACCATCACACATCCTAAAACATCACAGATGTGTGTGAAAGCTTTGGGAAGTGAAAGGAACATTTCCATGATTGTTAAGAGAAGCAGAATCAGCTGAGAGTCGGGGGGGGGGGGGGGGGGGGGGGGGACTCTGTCTTCAAAACACCTCGAGATCGGTTCCTCCTGAGGAGAGGCAGGCGGAGCGGCTGTGAGCTGCTGACATCCACTCTGGTGGTCCGTCAGGTTCAGGCAGTGGAGCAGATTCAGAGTGGAAATGTGCTTCAGCTGACCGTCATGTTCTTGTTACCTGATGCTATTCCCTGCCGGAGTTCCCACCATGATGCTTCATGTTCAGATATTTGGTTTTCTAATGATTTCAGTCCTAATTAGTGAGCAGGTCAATGGGGAGACCTTTAACAGGTTCTCCTTCTGCTCAGTTTGATGTTGATTCAGAAAATCATCAAACCCATGAAAAGTTTTCTGTTAAACATTTACCAAACACTCCCACAAGCTCAGAAGAGAAGAGTCTGGATCATGTCAGCCTGATCACAACCAGAACCAGCAGCTTTCTCCAGGTTTCCATCAAGTTTTAATTACTTCCTGTCGTTAAATCACCATGAATGTTTAACCTGTGTATAAGCGGAGGTGGTGTGTGGATCAGAGCTGAAACCAGAACAGGATCAGAACCAGAGCCGGGTCAGAACCGTCACAACCAAACTCAAAGAGAGGAAATCTGCGCCTGGACCTGCTGTGAATGTGGGTTTTTACCATTCAGAACCGCTCCATTACCTCTTTAAGACTTTTAGTGTGTGGTGCAACAGGAAGCCGGATCTGAGGCGCAGTGGCACTGACCTCGATTTTAAACACCTTCGTTGTGGTAAAGCTTTTTAAAATAAGTTTTTACTAGGTGTTTTAGTCAGTATATTGTTTTGGAACTTTTATCAACTTCGGGATTTTAAAACACCTTCTGGTCGGTTAAGCTTTTAACAAAGTTCTAACCAGGTGTTTTTATAGCTGATAATCTGCTGTGTAATGTTAAACTTTTTCAGAGTTTTCGAGAGTTCTGTTGATTTAGCATTATTTTTATAATGCACCTTCATCATCTGTTTGCACGTTTTTATAAACCTTTTTGTTACAATAAAACCCTTTTAATATCCACTGTCCAGTCTTGTTACCCCATCCTTCACCTTTTAACAACACCTGTCGGGGACGTGACGATGCTCTAATGGGAAACCGGCTTCACACAAACGGTTGTTTTCCGCTTGGTCCTAGAGCTCAACCAGTGTCAATTTAATATAGCGTAATATTGTTCTTGGATGGTAAAAAGTGCAGGGGTCAAAACTTGACTTTGGAAAAAGTGGGGGGGGGGGGGAGACATGCCCCCCCCCCCCCCCCCCCCCCCCCCCCCAAATTACGTCCATGTCGTAGCTCATCATCATCAGTGAATGATACACTGTAGAGTAAAGCAGTTTGAAGTCCTCTGACTCTAAAAGGCGCTATACAAGTGCGGGTCATTCATCATTTAATGCATTACTTATTATTAACATTATTATTATTAGGCAGTTGTTAATACTTTATTTAATAGTTTGTTGATGCTTAATACTGCACTAACAATAATACAGGGACCCTTACTGTAAAGTGTTGCCAATATTCTTTACATCTTAAAAGTTTTGCTACTTAAAGTATTTTTAGTTGAATTCTTGGCTTTACCCTTTGATGCTGGTGAAGATTCCAGATGTGAAACGCTTCAATTTTTTGTTTGGGATAAGAAAAGTTCCTCAAATGAGAAGAAAAGTTCCTGTCTGGTTCTTTCAGTCTGAACCGGTCAGAAGGTTGATCCGAGGTTTTACCTACAAATAAAATGTTTTATTTGTGTAACAAATGTTCTGATTTAATCAGAGTTTGTGAAATCGTTCTAAAAACTCAACTCAAGGTTCCTGTTTTGTCAAGTTTGTGAATCAATTACAGTTTGTATTCATTCAGTTTCTGTTCAAACTAATAATGAAACATTTCATTTGATGTTTTTAAATCCACTAAACCAGTTGGTTCCTTGTTGGGTGTTTATTATTACCTGCAGAAATCTCCAGATTATTTTCTCATTAATCATTTTTTAGTCCAACAAAAACCTTCTAGCTGATTCCTGCTAATCTCAGAAACAGTCAGCTCCTCCCAGCTGGAGCTGTTTGTGTCCAAACTCTGAGGTCCTGGAGTCAGATTGTTGTCAGGTTGGGCCCGTGGTTCTGGCTCATCTAAACGTTTCATCTTCCTTGTTTCCAGATCAGACTTTGTTTGAATTCATCATCTTAATACACCAAACCTAACAAGATCAGGGATGAAGAACTTTAACTCCAGCATGACACCAGTCTGGATTAACCAATCAGAACTCGGACATCAAGTTGTTGCTTGTCTAATCTGAAGCCTGAGGTTTAATCTACAGCTAAATACCAAGAGCCTTTTTCTTTAAATGAAAGGAATTACCCAAACTCAGGTGCTCTTTGCCTCCTGCATCATCCTTCAGAACCAACGTGGACTCTGCTGGCTGGCTGTCAGTGGCTGGACTTTAATGTGAACCACTTGTATCTCTGCTCAGGAGCTGGAACACATCTGGGACTCACAAATCACAGCAGCGCTCAGACTGCCACGCTAACCGCTGCTCCCACCCACTCAGAACCACTCAAATATTAACTGAGCTGATTTTCCAAGAACGAGTTAGTCAATTATGAGCTCTATTTACTGCAAATCCCGGTGGAAGAGAGAGAAAACACACAGTCAATCAAGAGAGTAGTCGCATCCCTGAAAGAGTCGACAACATTAGGTGGCCCATGGGGGAGGAGGAGGGAGGAGGTGGGGAGTGTTTATCACAGCGATGGATCCAAGACAGACAGCCAGAGTCCCTGCTGACCACCATTGAGCAGTACTTACAGCAAAGATCAGAAGAATGAAAAGAAATATTCCTGTTAGGGTGTCAGTTGGGTGGATCTAAAAAACAAATGACTTCATGTTGGATCTGGGCCAGACGAGGAGGTGGATGTAAAGCTCAGTTTTAGGACCAAAGAGGATAAACCACCCTGTAGAACTTCAGGCAGCACCACGAACACCTAAGAGGAGTGATCATCGTCTGTCCTTTCCCCACATCTGCATGCCTCCAGCAGCACAGAAAAGAAGGAAAAAGATCCAGATTCTTTCATTGGTTATTGTTTCTGAATGGCTTTAATTTTTTAAGCTTCTCCCATTTAAAAAACTAGAATTAAATTCAATATAACATATTTACCAAGTAGTGTTGCTATGGTTACATTGTGATGTCTTAGTAAATATTCTAATTGGTGAGAGATGAACTTTATTGTATTTGTCCTAGTGAATCTATAGTTAAACGGGTAAACTAGTAGTAGCACATTCAATGTCAAAGAAAGTAAAATGTTATTATCTGGGGAGGGAGAATGATTAAGTGGTTAGTAACAGTGTTCAAGCCGATGGCCCCCTCCATGAGGCCACCACAGCTTAGCAGAACACCATTGTAGCTTCTTCTGGAGAGGAAAACACTTAGAGAAAAAATAAACAGCTGAAATAGCAGGAAATAATACAGTTAAAGAGCAAATTGTAGAAGAAAGTAGTAGAGTGCGGAAAGTGGTCAGTACGTCCTCCAGCAGTCTAAGCCTATAGCAGCATAACTACAGAGATAACTCTGGATAACCTAGCCTTTTAAATGGAGGCATGTTGGAGTCAGGGCAAGGGAGAGCCGTCTTTACCGACCGTACACTCCACCTCCCTCTACTCCCCCACTTGTCCAGATCTAGGCTACCATCAGATTTTAACCATAGGCCCTATCAAATAAAAATGTTTTAAGCCTATTCTTAAATGTAGACAAAGTGTCTGTTTCATGGACTAAAGCTGGGAGCTGGTCCCACAAGAGAGGAGCCTGGTAGCTAAAAGATCTGCCTCCCATCCTATTTTAGATATTCTGGGAAGCACCAGTGAACCTGCAGTCTGAGAGCGAAGTGCTCGGTTAGGATCGTATGGAACAATCAGATCACTGATGTATGATGGAGCTTGATTATTAAGAGCTTAATATGTGAGAAGGAGGATCTTAAAATCTATTCTGAATTTAACAGGTAGCCAATGTAGGGAAGCTAAGACAGGAGAGATATGATCTCTCTTTTTAATTCTCATCAGAACTATAGCTGCAGCATTTTGGACAAGCTGAAGACTTTTAACTACATTCTGTGGACTTCCTGAGAGTAATGGATTACAGTAATCCAGTCTTGATGTAATAAATGCATGAACTAGTTTTTCAGCATCACTCCTGGAAAGGATGCTTCTAATCTTAGCAATATTCCGAAGGTGCATAACACTCTACAAACCTGTTTAAAGAGCAAGTCACCCCCTACCAGAATCTTACTCCACTTCCACTTCCTGTTTGAAAAAAATGCAACAAATGTTGTTGCCTGGCAGACTGAGAGGGTGGACCCTGTTTTCCCACAGAGAGAGCCACAACCTTGTGCGCTCGATCAGGTTGGTAACAAGATGGTGGCTGTGCTTGGTTTAACCACAATCACCGACCACTTTTTCTAACTTTTCTCTACTAACTTCCTCTTTTCCACCTTGCTTCACAGTAGTTTATTTCTTTATCTAATTTAAACACATTTTTATTTAATAAAAATAAGCCTTTTTATATTAAAATTTTTGTTTTTGTGAAGCACCTTATTATTTTTATTTTGAGTCATACTATATAAAATATTGTGTATTTTATTATATTTACTTTTACATGGAGTTGCTCTCCTTTCTTAATGGTCCCATGAAATGGGTGAGAACAAATGGGGGCTCATCCGGGACTTCTTGCAATAACAACCAAAATTTAAAGCAGATGCCTTCAAATTCTTTCATGAGTTTTGATGTAAGATTTGTGATTTTTGTGTTAAAAAGGACTAAATTAATGACTGAATCATTGAGAGGACAGAAAGCCGGGATGCTTTGGGTTGGGTTTAGGGCTGACATCAGTTCCAGAAGCCTCAGCATTTGAGAAACAAAAACAGTGAGGCATCATTTTTACAGCAGAAACAGCCCGGCTGCAGCGGCTGATTCATATGACACTGAAGCTGAAACATCAGGAGAAATGTTTCCCTCTGAAGATTTCCATCTACTGCAAACACAAAGGACCAAACAGGTCAAGGATAGTTTAAATCCCAACTTTTCCAAATCAGTCCCATCATAGATAAAGTTGAAGCTGAGGTGGAAAATTCATTTTTTACTGGATCAAAACCTCAATTTGAGGCCAGAAGTGTCAAAAATGTTCTGCTGAGTTTGGTTCAGGTGGCAGACGAGTTTTGGACCTACTGAGTTTATTCAACTCTGATTCGTGGTCAGAAGAGACTGAATCCCCTCTTGAGAAGTAATTCATCCATCAGTGCATCTTTCTGAAGGCTGATGTAGAAAAACTCAGCTCTGTCTGGAGTCGCCAAATCACAGATGAAGAAATGAAACGGTAACAGCTTGGATTGTTTTTCTGCCTCAGAAGGTCTCTGTGGTTTCAGCACTCCTAATGGGCTCAGTGGAGGAGAAAATCCTCAATAAGGTCTCCTCATTGTTCAACTGTTTCCCCTCAAACTGAACTGGGATCAGTTTAACATCAGGCTCAAAATTCAGATGTTTTAAATCCAGCAGCTTATATCCAGACTTCCTCTGATCACAGTAAACTGGAGTTTGTTGTTTGAAAATCAGGAAGAATAAAACTCACTTTGTTTGTTTTCAGAAATTTGGTCTGATGAACCCTGAGACTCGGATCTGAAACGGACCGATTCTCATTATTCTGGACTCTGTTTGGTGTTGAGGCTGCTGTCAACTCATTCTTCTCATTTAGAAAACAACTTTTCATTTAGATCCTTATTTGTAACCTGGAGGCAGCCAGATCTCTATGTGTAGCTTGTCCCATGTCAAGTCTACACGTTCTGATGAAGCTAACAGGACCACATCATCTGCAAAAAGCAGAGACCTGATCCTCAGGACACCAAAACAGATCCCCTCAACATCCCAGAAATCCTGTCCATAAAAGTTATGAACAGAATCTGTGACAAAGGGCAGCCTTGGCGGAGTCCACATCTCACCAGAAACGAGCTTGACTTACTGCAGGCAATGTGGACCAAGCTCTGACACCGGTCATACAGGGACCTAACAGCCCGTATCAGAGGGTCTGGTACCCCATACTCCTGGGGGACCCCCCCACAGGGCCCCCTGAGGAACACAGTCGAACACCTTCTCCAAATCCACAAAACACATGTACATCGGTTGGGTGAACTCCCACACACCCTCCAGGATGCCCCTAAGAGTACAGAGCTGGTCCAGTATTCCACAACCAGGACGAAAACCACATTCGTCCTCCTGAATCCGAGGTTTCGACATTCCAAAGGACCCTCTTCTCGAGAACCGCTGAATGGACCTTACCAGGAAGGCTCAGGAGTGTGATCCCCTGTAGTTGGAACACACCCTGCTTCTGTCCTTCTTCACGGGTTGCTGCCACGAGAGGCACCAATGGCCCTGTGGTCGCAGCTGTGGTCGGTCACCTCAACAATGGAGGCATAGAACATGGCCCACTCTGACTCAATGTCGTCGTCCCCCGGAACATTTAGGAAGTTCTGTCAGAGGTGGAAATTAAAGCTCCTTCTGTCAGATGTTCCCAGCAGACCCTCACAATATGTTTGGGCCCGCCAGGTCTGACTGGCATCATCTCCCACCATCAAAGCCAACTCACCATCAGGTAGTGGTCAGTTGATAGCTCCGCCCCTCTCTTCACCTGAGTGTCAAAGATATGCAGCTGCAGATCAGATGTCAACAAAATCGATCATCGAGGCTGTTACTGATGTCTGTGGCCCTCAGACTCGCCGTAAAAGGACATGCAGGGGTTTCTTGGGGCGGGAGATGGAAGACGAAAGGAAGTAAAACGATGTTTTAGGATCTCCGTCCTCCGATGCACCAAATCCCTTTGGAATGTCTTCAGCAGTTCTCCAGGTAACACGATGAACACATCAGGATACATTTTCTTTTGGGTTTTTAGTCCTGACCAGTCACTGAATCGTTCGTTAACAAAATGAAAGTTCAGAATGACGAGCGTGTCCACTCGTGATGAGGAGAACTAAAGCATCCGCCTGAATTCCCGACAGCTCCAGAGTTTCTCCTGCTGTGAGTCTGTTCAGCAGAAGGTTAAATGTTTCCTCCATCAAAGATGTGAAACAGCTGATGGAGACAAAACATGCTCCTCTTCCTCATGCTGTCACATTTCTGCTCTTCTACACAGCCAAGCATCCCACAGGCTTCAGCAGCCTCCTGACCTCTCAGGAAATATCTGACGTGTCCTGAAACAATCCTGCTGGTCCGTCTTTGAACGGATTGGGCATTTGTTTGGTTTCATCTGCGTGCTCCCTGATAAAGAACAAGCATCTCTTTGTTTTGATATTTGTAGTCTTCTTTTTATTTTTGTTTACCACGGCTGATGCTGAAACAACCTTTCATTGCTTCACTGATGTTTCCGCTCCAGCTGAAGATCTGGGTCCAGGTCTGATCTGATGGTTCAGGATTTAGTCTGAGCCAGTTCTCTGGTTCGTGGATCCAGCCGTTTGGAGACGAGTTGTATTTGGACTGAAGTTCTGTCTGGTGCCTGCAGAGACCTAATCCTGGTGAAGCGACCCATCATCCCGAGCCTGACCTGTGTCCTGCCCCACACAAAATGGCCACGTGTCTCTTCAACTGACCATAAAGATTCAGCTTCCAGAATCTGTGAAAACGGGTTAATGATGCGGGTGTGGTGGATGAATCCCACCAGAGGCTGCTGAGGTTCTCTGAGAAAGTGAGGGGTGTCTTGGATCTGCCCGTGCTCTGTGTTTAGGTGTAACTTGTTCCCCGAGTCGTGATAAATCCGGAAGTGGATAAATGAACAGAACAGCAGAAGGATGAACAACAGAACCCTCCTGTGTGTCCCGACTGAGCAGCGTTTGGACCTCCCACAGAGCTGATGTGAGTATAATGACTACACCTGGATGCAGGTAGGGCTGCTGTTGTTTGCCTGATGCAGCAGAAACCGCAGCCTCTGGATAATCTCCAAAGCCTTCACGCAGATTTAAATGGCTCGTTTGGTGTTACACATCCTGAGCTGCGTGGTTCTGCCCTGATTGTTCCTCTGTGTTCATCCATCACACCTCAGCACAGCCATGCAGATCTGGAATGCTTAGAATAAACCCAAAACCCAGTCCTGCTAGGCTCTGAAGCAGCCATGGTAACAGAGTGAAAACAGGGCTGACGGAGCATCATGATGATCAGAAACGAGAGAAACTCTTGCAGCTTTCCTCGCTAACGTAACGGTTCTGTTTCTGCTCCGCAGGTCCACTCTCACAATGATCAGGATACAAAAGCAGCTCAGGCAAAAGTTCCTTGCTGAGATGAGCTGGAAGGATGAAGATGAGGCGGAAGAGCTGCAGCTCCACCATGTGGTGAAAAGCAGCTTCTTCATGTTTCATCCTGCTGCAGGAGATCCGGGTAAGAGGATGGATGTGACAGAACCGGGTCTGGATCCGCTGTTCTCCAGATATTCTGCAGGTCTGAAGCAGCTTTTCTTTCGACTTTGGATGATGTTACCTGAACTTTTTCAGAAGAATGTTTCTTTTTGAGGTTTTCTGATTCTGATGATTTAATTTCTGCTCAGATCAGATTAAAGCAGACAGCTGTGTGACACCTGGGTCCAGTTTGGCCTGTCCTAGAAGATCACCTTCACACTGACGTGTGTAGCATCATGTAAACATGGCGTGATGTGTGATGTCATACAGGTGGCGTCAGGTCCCTAGTCTGGTCGCACTGGAGTCTGATGGAGGATAAAAGACAAATTAAAATGTGATGAAATCTAAAACGTTGTCACTAAATTACCCAAAAAAGGAAGGAAAAAAACCCACCTTAAATAAAAATCTATCATTTTGTTTTAGTTTGTTGACAGTTTCTTCCAGAGTCTTCTCACTTTCCTCTGTTTTCTGACCCAGAAACTAAACTGAGACGGGTTCCGGACCAGACCCAGACTTGTGTGATGACCAGACTGATGTTCAGGTCAGGAGCGTGAGGGCCGATGCTAAATCAGCTGAGTTTCCTGTGTGGCTGGTTTATGTTCCATCCTGAGAACCGGCCCCGTTTCTGATGTGAAACCTGCAGAAACAGAACCGGTTTCATGCCTCCATTCTCGTTTAGACTCAACAGCCTGAAATCAATCAGAAACGTTTTCCTGCTCCAGCCCAGTGCGTTTCTCATTTGCATAAATAACCTCATTAGCGGCGTGCCAGACCCAGTCAGCATGTTTACGATCCAAACAGCTGCAGTTGGTTTCTGCTGCTGATGCCAATCTGATGGGATCCGGCTCTGGTCTCTCCCCTCCATGCAGGACCTGTACACCTCCAGGACACTGAGGCGTGCTGACCCATCTCACCCTGGACAGTCTCTTCGACTTGCTCCCATCTGGCAGGAGGCTCCAATCCATTTGGACCAGAACCTCTCGCCACAAAAAAAGTGTCTTCCCCTCTGCAGTTGGACTCATGAATGACAATCGTAGACCCGCCCACTCCAGCTGCTTTGTTCCAGTCACATGACCCTGTGTTGTGTTTGCACCAGAACTGACCCGCTCTGACCAGAACCTACACTGACTTGTATAAAGTAGCTGCTTCTCTAATTATTGTCTCGTTGTATTAACATCATTGTGTTTATTTCCTAATTCTAATTTTTGCTTAGCGTTTGTTTTTTCTTGCACCAAGCACTGCATCAATGTCCTATTGTTGGGATTCTCGCACATAAAACCCGTCTGATCATCAGAACACTTCAGAACCAGAACCCATCCACTTCCGTGGACCATCACGCTCTGGATAAACTCTGGATCAGCTTTTACTATGATCCTTTTTGCTGCACATTCCGAGTTTTCCAGACGAGTTTCATGAACTGGACTCTTCAGGAACAAAAGCTGACAGAAGTCTGTAATCTAGTAAAAGTTATTTGTAGATTTTTTATGACAATTCGTCTCCAGACAGTTGATGTGATTCAAGTTTTGGGCGGGTTCTGAGGTCAGAGCTGGGTTTTATTTTCCTCTTTATGACCGCCATCAGTCGTCTTTACGGCCTCCGTCAGCAGCTGCAGTCTGAAGCACCCCAGCAGCAACCTTTTCTCCTCACTCTGTTTGCATATTAATCTGAGAGTTCAGCTTGTTTCCTCTTTCAGCATCAATGATCCGACAGATTGAGCTCTGATTTGCATCCATTCAAAACAAAATGATTTCTGTTCCAAATAGGAGAAAAATGAAGTATTTTTGTTCTGATGACATGCTTTCATTTCTAGCGGCTCACAGCAGAAACGGCTGAAACCTTTCATAAATGCTAGAGATGATCTGAACTCAGAGGTGTTTGTGAAACCAGAGATGAATGTAGACTGTAAACAGATTAAACTTTAGCTGGTAAAGTCATGAAGTGAAGGAACTTTATTAAATTGTTATTTATTAGTATTTCAAACCTTCAAGAAAAACAAGCCGTAGAAAATGTGCTTTATTCATTTTGAGCAGTAAGGTTTTATATGATAATTATATAACTGAATTAATTTGTGAAATAAATATGTAATATGTTAGTGTTTCAGTTTTTATCCAAACATGTTTTACAGCTTTTGACTGTCTCAGAAGTAGGGACAGAAATCAGCGGCTCCAGGGTTTGACCTGCTGGTTAAAGAGTTCATCTGGCTTTCAAAAGACTAAACAACTAAACCAACACTTGATCTGTCGTGGTGAAGAGAGAGCTGAGCCAGAAGGCAAAGCTCTCGATTTACTGGTCGATCTACGTTCCTACCCTCACCTATGGTCACGAGCCGAAAGAATGAGATCACGGATACAAGTGGCTGAAATGAGTGGCTGGGCTCTCTCTTTGAGATAGGATGAGAAGCTTGGTAATCAGGGAGGGGCTCAGAGTAGACCCGCTGCTCCTCCACATCAAGAGGAGCCAGTTGAGGTGGCTCGGGCATCTGGTCAGGATGTCTCCTGATGCCTCCCTGGTGAGGTTTTCTGGGCACGTCCAACTGGAAGGAGGCCTAAAGATAGACCCAGGACACTGTGGAGGGACTATGTCTCTCAGCTGGCCTGGGAACGGCTTGGGGTTTCCCCAGAAGAGCTGGCCCAAAGTGGCTGGAGAGAGAGAAGTCTGGGCTTCCTGGATGAGCAGAAGAGAATTGATGGATTAATGGATGGGAGGATGGAACCAACACTTTATTCTGAGTGAGCAGTGATTGTTTTTGTTCCGGTTTTTATTAAAATTTCAGCTGATTCTGACCCAGAACCAAATGAAACAAACAAAAGAGACAGAAAGACCCGATCCTCGTCCCTCCATCATCATTTCTGTTTCAGTTTGATGTCAGAAGAATGAAAGTATTTCTGTAAATTCAACATTTAATATTTTAGAATAAAGATCCAGCTGCTGTCTGAACAACTGGACTTTAATAATCAGGATCTATTAGATCATTTATCATTGGACCTGCTGCAGATGACCTCTGACCTCCTGGTTGTGTGTAAACACTCAGATCCCTCTTTTCTGGAGTCATTAATTCCCGTTAGTGTGGCGTTCGCGTTTCCTTTCTGTTGGGTGTTAGAGGAGGGCTCTGCTGTCACAGCCTCATCTGGGTAAATGATTCATGACTCTGTAGCGCAACGCTGCAGGAGCATCGCTCAGCAGCACGACTGATGTGGTGCTGCAAAGATCAAATCAGATTTCCAACTAGGAGGGCAGCAGAGCTGAGGAGCCACCGAGGAGGAAACTTTAAAGGATGGCTGTGGGAACAAATGAGAAGGTGTTTTATTACATGAAAACAAATTAAATTTCACTCTGAAAACTTGGTTTTGGATTCAGTTTTCTGTCAGGAGGAAACAGTTTAAACATGTTTTATTATCAGAGGATCTGTCACCAAAGATAAGGAAAATAAAACTGCTGAACACACTCGGGTCAGAACATCCACCTGAATCCCTCTCTCTCTCTCTCTCTCTCTCTCTCTCTCTCGATCTAAGCACGGGTTATTCAAACATTTGATTTAAACATCTTGTTCATTCAACACATATGATTATTGTAACTTATAACTGTAAAGTCACGTAGGAACGTTGAGTAGGTTTATTCAGAGTGAGGAATGCAGCAGTCTGCAGAGGCCTTGAGTGATTTCGTTTTGTCTTGTACAGAAACAAGAACTGAGCAGAACTTTCTGGATTTGGAGGCCAGACAGACAGTGGGTTTGTGTCTGCAATCGAAAGGCTATCTTGTGGTCAATATGTAGGTGAAACTTGACCCGTTGGTACGTTACCATGTCGAAGGCTGGAATAATCCTACAGCACGCTCCTTATGATCTACAGCATTTGTGTGTTCCTCCATCACGTCCATCCTAGCCAGCGAGGTTGAGCTGTTCTAAAACCAAACCGATGGTCGTAGAGTAACGTATTCGTTTTTATGTATTTTTCAAATTTTTCATCAAGCAAATTTTCAAGAATTTCTGAGAATAGTGGGAGTGGTGAGACAGGCCTGTAGTTTGTAAAGCAACGTTTGTCCCGGACTGAAACCATGGAACCACTTTGGCTCTTTTCCTTAGGTTTTGGAAATCGACCCGTTTGGATCGACGTTACAGAGAGGCTGTGAGACAACCTTGATAATAATCATCATATCTAAATCATAACATATTCTGACAGTATCTACAACATCTACAGGAGTTAGGACAATAGGATTCCTCTCTATTAACTGGTCATTCCAGTTTTCTGATGAGCCTGTATGAAGAACATTATCAGCAAGTTTTTGTCCAATGTTACCCAACATCCTTATTACTTTCCTTTATGGTACTGATGCTAATAAAGTAGTGAGGGTAATTTAGCTCCCTCATTGTATTCAGAATGCTGTTTAGTGTATCCCATAAGCCCCTGGTGTCGTTCTTATGACCTCCATTCAGCGATGGCTGTAGCATAAAAGCTGCTCAGCATCTTGGTGGCGTGTGCTTTTATTGTGTCAGAAAGCTGTCTAAGGTCACCAGACGTTGAATTGCTCAGCTTCATCTGCCCAGAATGCGTTGTGCTTTCCAGTCCAAAACACGTCCCGTTTCTGACCTCGCCGTCTGGGAATCGTCAGAACAAGGCTGGTCTCCTGCCTTGCTCACGTGTGTCTGGAAGCCACAAGGTCCTCCAGAAGACAAGACTTTAATAAAATAATCTCATCTGGTCTCATTCAATGAATTCCTCCCTTTACAGGTTATTACAATCATGTTCTAATGAATGTTTTATGTAAAGTGAATTGATGTCTTGACTGCTTTACAGTAATGATGAAGCAATAATGAAGTTTATTCTTGAAATGCCTCTAATCAGATCTTAAATTGCCCAAACTGTTATGTCCTCCAGGCTGAGAGGACGAGACCTAAAGCTTTAGGTGAAGATGTTTTTGGGTGGGGGTTAACCCATCTTTCTGATTAGGCTGCAGGAGGTCTCAGCAAGAAGTCTTCTGGATTAGACACAGACATACACACACACACGCCGATCACATAAGACCTGTGTATGATTTTACCTTTACAGAGGTCCAACATTTCTCAGTTTAAATTCCTTGAAGTTTTGAATGTGGGGTTGTTATCAGCTGTGAGCCACATTCACCACAGTTAAAGCAAATAAAGGCTGAAATATCTGGATGTATGGAACGAGTCTGTCTGATAGACTAGCTTCACCTTCTAAACTGGATTACTGATTTAAACAAACTTTTGTACCTGATTCTCATTTTCCTGCTTCACCAGAATGATCTATTATCTGAGTCCATGCATAAGGAATGCTCTTTACCCTATAAAGCATCAGTGTTTGAAGGACTATTGCTCATTGCTTTATTTAACTCACTAATGACAAAATCCCACAACAAACCAAAACAGTAAATAAAAATTCTACAGGAGTCTACTCTGTGTTCTCTAGATGGTTCCACCAGGACTCTGAGGCAAAGACACCCTGGATGTTAAAATCCACACTTACTACTCCCCCGTGTTTGTTAGTCCCACGTTGGTTCAAACGTTCTAAATATCTAAGTCACCTAATCTGAATATGGTCAAGCCTTAATTGAGTTTTTCAAACAGAAATGTGATTAAATGAATAAATTAAAGCTGAAATGTTTACAGAACAATGATGCATAAATCAGTAATCAGAGCCCAGTGATCTTTGTGTTTATCTCAGGCCTAGTCCACACGTAGCCGGGGTTTTTTGAAAACGAATATCCGCCCCTCCAAAAACTTGCATCCACACCACCGCGTTTTAAAAACAAACTCTGTCCACACGTACCCGGATAAATACGTTGTTAAGGACATGCCAGACCTGTAGGCGGCAGTACTTCCCCCGTTCTTAACCTCGTCCTTCGTCTGTGGTCTTCCGCAAGGAGCAGTAATTCCGCTTGCAAAAACAAACAAGCAGAAAGCGCTTGGACAATTGATGGATCGGGTAGTGACAGAGCGCAGCTCTGAAGGCTTCCATGTTGCCGGCTAGTGTAAACACAGGTCGCACACGTGATGTCAGCATTTTTTTGTCGCGGAAAGTGACGTTGCGGACCTTAAAACTCCGGTTTTGTCCGTCCACACGCAGACACCCAAAACGGAGAAAACGCAGATCTTCACTTTGGCCGGAGTTTTTAAAAAGATCCGTTTTCGTGTGAAAAAACTCCGTTTTCGTGTGGATGACAGGCCAAAACCTAGAAAAATATCTACGTTTTGGCAGATCCCCGGCTACGTGTGGACAGGGCCTCAGATGTTAAACCTGTTTCTGTTCTTCATCGTAGAATCAACCAGGAATCAACTCAAATATCTCTGCTGCCCCCGTGTGTCCACAGCAAGTATTACACACATCAGACAGACGGTCACCTCTTGCTGACATCACAGACCTCTAGACTCTGATCCACCTTCTACAGTTAGAAAGTCTCTGCAGGCCGAGGAGAAACTGTGAAGCAGTCCCGGATGTTCTCCGAATAATTGCTTTAAAACTCATTTATAAACAAACATTTTGATATGAGGTGATAGTGGGCTCTAGGATGGTCCTGATGGTGGAACACAAAAATCCAGTTCAAGGTCACATCAGGTCAGAGACAGGAGGTTGATATCGTAGCTTCCACCCACCTGGAACAAAAACACACACGCTGTTTTTATTCGCTCACAAACTGCTGAGAAAGTTTCTCGTAATATTTTTACTGGAACTTTAGAATCATCTGGGTTTGTGTTCCAGATTCGGTGGTTTTTGACTGAATGGATCCAAAGTTAACACCTATTATGTGAGTGTGCACACAGAGAGGCCATGCCTGGTCCTGTAACTAAAATCTAGAATAATTAACTGACAACTGGAAGATTCTGGGTCTCATCAGTAAAAACCCAACCGCAAACATGTGGTCTCTCTCCAGAGTGAAAAGAGCTGAAGCTGAAAGTATCAATGCATGTTTTTAGTGCTGGATCATCATCACGTCTGCTAGAGGTGAGCAAACATTTCATATGTGATGTCATCCAGATATCAGTCAGTCAATCAGAGAGCATCGAAAACATGAACCCCCCCCCCCCCCCAGTTTGTCTCTACAAGCCAGACTGGACTGAGACTAGGAGACTCACGTCGAAGCGTCCGATGGAGACGGTGGTCTGGTTGGTCTGCATCACCTCAGTCAGAGCCCACATCTGCTGGATGCTGGAGGAGACGGTCTGTGGGTCTGGGAGACTCTGCAGGACATTCATCAGCTGTTAGTTTTCTTTAATTCCTCATCAGTAATGTTTGTTCACAGGAAGAGTTTCATTTGGCAACTCAACTCTGTCTCCTATCCCAGCCAGGGAGGGACCGCGGGAAGGCCCCTGAAACATTCCAGGGTCACTGAGGTGACATGCGCTGCTTCTATCGTGGCTGCAGGAACTGAAGTAGGGATAGTCCCAACCCACCACCCCACCTAGTGGACACTTATGTTGTGTGGTCTGAAGTCTGTTGCATATATGTATTTTTTTTGCAGAGCAAAGCTGCCCTCCCGGTGGAGGGTAACTCTGAAGTGCCTTTTTTTCCCTCCACCTGAACCAATCCTCATGTAACCCTCTTATCTCTATTAAGGTAGTGCAACTCAGGGTTGCGAATGACCACAGTCACCAATTCTTGTCAAGTGTCTTGCCCATGTATGTCTGATCCCTGAATTGTGTGTACTGAAACTCTAATTTCCCTCTGGGATCAATAATCATTGATTGATTGAGTGATTTTAAAACCAGGGTTACAGGTGACATGAAAACAAACTCTGATGAAGTTGATGATTGATGAAATAAAATGTACAAAAAGTCCTCCAGAATTTCTGACCTCCAGATCAGGATGTTCATCCACGAGGATCAAGTCAGACAACCAATCAGAAGCCTCCTTCTTTGTGTCCTGAGAAAAAAAAGCAACAGGGATGATTGCAGATTTTTAAACATGAAGCATAAACTCAGGAAGTTATTTTATTGTTTATCTGGACTCCAGATTAATGACAGAGGACTCCAAAGCATTTCATCCTTCATCCATTCACACGCTGGGGTGATGAGCTACATCGTAGCCACAGCTGCTCTGACAGAGGGGGTTACAGTGGGAAGCTGCAGAATAAGTGATCCAGAAGGTTCTGCTGACTTCTGACTAAAACCTTTTAATTTCACTCAACATCAAACGTAATGATGGTCCACCTGTCTGATCCATGTCATCATCCGGGGCAGCAGCAGCTCAGGAGGTAGAGCGGGTTGTCCAGTAATCGGAAGGTTGCAGGTTGGATCCTGGCTCCGACCAGAAAATGCTGCTGTTGTGTCCTTGGGCAAGACACTTAACCCGCCTTGCCTGCTGGTGGTGGTCGGAGGGGCCGGTGGCACCTGTGCTTGGCAGGCCTGGCTACCGTCAGTGTACCCCAGGGCAGCTGTGGCTACATTGTAGCTCATACCCACCAACGTTTGTGTGAATGGGTGAATGACTGATTGTGTTGTGAAGCGCCTTGGGGGGTCGTAGAACTACATGAAAACAGGCCATTTACCATCCATCACAAATCAGACATGACCAGCAGATAAAATGCAAATGATCTCAGATATTTTCTGTTGCTGGAAAGAAGCAGCTTGATGTTTCTGGTATCAGAACACACTCAGGAGTCGCCATGGTTCTGAAGCAGCTAGAATCAGTAGATTCCAGCTGTCACGGCTGCCAGCCTGAAGAGGGAAAAAGCAGCCAGGATCACCCAGCCCTGGTGATTGACCGGACACTGTCCCTCCTCCTCCTCCCTTCCAGGCAGCTGAGGAGCACAGCTGAGCTGAATCCATCTGATGACCAACACCTGGGATAAAAGAGCTGTGCCTTCAGCAGTCTGGGAGACAGCAGTGCAGGGGTTCTGCTGTTCTCCATGATTCGTTTGGTTTTAACCCCTTCGTTTCTTCGTTCGTTCGTTCGTTCGTTCGTTCGTTCGTTCGTTCCTTTGTTTTGATGAGTTTAACTTTATAGTTTAAACTCTTGAGTGATCCTGTGGATCTTGTGTTTGTTTGTTTTAAAGGTTAACTTTGTTTGTGGAAATATGATTGACTTCGGTTTTAAACACCTTCGTTGCGGTTTAACTTTTAACTAAGTTTTAACCAGGTGTTTTAATAGTTGATCATTCGTCTTTTAACGTTAACCTTTTTGAGTTTGTGTGTGTTGCATTATCTTTATAATGCTCGTTGTCTGTTTTTCTCGTTTTTAGAACCTTTTTATAACAATAAAACCCTTTTAATATCCACTGTCCAGTTTTTATGTTATCCCCATCCTTCACATTTTACCATCTCATGTCGGGGACGTAACACCAGCAGATGTTTGGATTGTGAGCTGAAAGCCGATGATCCGGCGTTCTCCTTCCCTAGTCTCCACTTCAGAGGTAAACGTGAACTTCGATCTTCTCCACCTAGGACCTCCTCTCTGACTCTGCTGCTCTTCCGTTTGAGGAAAATCAAACCTGGATGTGAGTAGATGTTGTTTCCATTTCTTTGAACAAACACTTTCTTCATCAGCTGATGTTTAATGTCCAGACTGAAGCTCTTATCAACTCAGAACACTTCCTGTTTCTGCAGGAAAATTCCCGGGAATGCTGTCAGCGGGGAACGCGTCTGGTTCGGGACCAGTGTGATAAGAACATCTAAGATCTGCAGCAGGAGCAAGTCTGGATGAATTTAATGAAGTTGTCTTTCTTCTGACAGAAGCATGAAGCTGTTTCCTACAGGAGTCCTGGACTCGTGTCTCTAAGCCCAGCCTGGACAAGGACACAGCTGCAGACGTGCCGGACGTGTTGGAGCTGGTGTTGTTACAGCAAACCATACCATACCATACCATCTTTATTTATAAAGCACATTTAAAAACGGCATGGCAGCCGAGCAAAGTGCTGTACAGAATAAAAAGTAAAAACACAATATAAAACAATACACGGTCAACAATAAAATGCACAACAAGGCAGATAATTAAAGTCAATAAAAAGACCCATAATAAAATAATAAAAGTCAGGGATTTAAAAATGCCTGGTCGTAAAAGTGAGCCTTCAGCAGCGATTTGAACTGGAGGAGGGATGGTGCCAGCCTCACTGAAAGAGGAAGTGCATTCCATAATGTCGGAGCAGCATAGACAAAAGCACGCTGCCCCCCGCGTTTTGTATTTCATTAATGGAACACGAAGCAGCAGGCAATCAGCAGACCTCAACGCCCGGTTTGGCACATATCTAGTGACAAGATCCGACAGGTAATCCGGTGCTAGACCGTTCAGGGCCTTAAAAACAAAAATCAGGATTTTAAATTTGACCCTAAAGTTTACGGGTAGCCAGTGGAGCTGCGCCAGTACAGGTGTGATATGTTCTCTCCTAGGAGTGTTTGTTAAAAACCTGGCTGCCGCGTTTTGTACGACCTGAAGCCTGTTAAGAGCGGAGGCAGGTAAACCAATTAAAATGGAATTTGCATAATCCAGTCGAGAGATGATAAAAGCATGGATTACGGATTCCAGGTGTGCTCGTTTCAGGATCGGTTTTAAGCGGACTAGTCTGCGCAGCTGATAAAAACACGATCTGACCACTGCATTAATCTGAGGGCCCATGGAAAACTGTGTATCAAATTTCACCCCAAGGTTGGTAACACACTGCTTGAGGTCAAAAGGGAGAGTGGCCAAATCAGAAGATACTTGGGTTGTTTGGTTAGGGGTCACCAAGTCTCTGGTAGGTCTTTTTTTCTGCTGCTGTTTTCAGGAAATCGAGACCTGCTGCAGCGTCAACGTTTAGTTCACCTAATAAAGTTCTGGTTTGTCCCGACAGTTCAGATGTTGATGATGAAGGAAACTGCATGTGTGACACTTAAAACCTAAATGGACAAACTGAGTTTATCTGACTCTAAAACATTTCAACTGTTTAATGTTAACGGAATAAAACTCACTGGTTCCATGTGTGGGAATATTTGGATTTCTTCCAGGTTAAAGGTCAGCCAGGCAGAGGACGGCTGTCTCAGGATCAGTCTTACAGACACCACATGATCCGGTTCCATCTGCATCTGTGGGAGAACAGTAATGTGTAAAAAGTGTTGGGGCGGGGCTTCACCTGGCCACACACACACCTATGATTAGACAGAGGTAGACATTTTTTTCTTCTAGTTTCTCAAGAAAAACTGTATTTTTTGGACATTTAACTTTCAGCTCAACTCTCCACACAGTAAAGAGGCCGAAGTCACATTAGATGTCTACCTCCTCAATAACTGCTGTGGAAGTAAAGCAGCAGAATCCAACTCCCAAACCAAAACCAGAAAGTTTCAGAAGCAGCTGCCAGACCTCCATCTAGAGTCCCAGAACCACAGAGAAGCTATTGGATGTCAGGCTGCTGATGTGCTCATGAGAACAGCTGAAGGACTGAAACACCATCCTGTCTGGAGGGCTCTGTACCACACCAGTTAGTGGGTGGGTCTCTATGTCTTACGTAGTCTGGAAGTTGACCAAATGTGGGGATGGGAGGAGATTTGGGTTGTCACGATACTAAAATTTCAAACTCGATTCGATACTGGAAAAAGAACTCTATACTCGATTTCGATACTATTTAAAAACACCAATTTATTGAACAAGTTTATTCAAAAAATAACATTCCTCAATTTATATTGCAAAAATAAAATGTTAAGAATTAAGTGTATAAAGCGCTAAAACCTTCAAGTATCAGCAGTTTTCAAAACGTGCATACAAAAACTGGCAAAAGTTAACACTTTAAATCATGAATTGTCTCTCTATATATACACTATTTGCAGAGTGATGTTTTGCTGCTTAAACTCTGTTTAAGGTGCATTTTTGTCATAAGATGTAATGCCATATGTTTCGTTCTGTACTTTTGAACAACTCTGTTGGTCAATAAAGGGAGAAAACAAATTTCTCCACAGTAGGACAAAGGTACATCTACCAGTAATCTTAATAAAAACAGATTGGCGCACGGCAGTGACGTCATTAAAAGCGCCGGTTAATTAGCCGCAGCTAGTCTGTTCACGCCTAGAAATCCCAGACTCGCTCCAAACGAACAGGGGAATCACGTTAATGATTCCTAACAAAACCTTTCGACATGAAGATGTTTTGGTGCAGATAATGTCTTATTTCGAGGCTGCACCATGGGTGCCCGTCCGCACCCGTTATATGGATATACACTGATGGCGATTCGCCGATGGATCTAAATACCCCGGGGAATCCAAGTAGCACCAAAGTTGTCAGCGTGAGTAAACAAACGTACTGCATGCTAGAAATTAAGTCCGGGTTGCAATAAACAGGAGTTTTCCTTTAAGCACACAAGCGTGAATATACAACTACGTGTCGGACTTGGTATGCTAATTAAGTTGGGCTGTGAAGCGCCTCCCAAATTCGCTGTTGCCACTGTTAACAAAACTTGGATCGGAGACAACTCACGTGGGAAATTGCAATGTAGCCATGCGGCGTCTTCTTCTTCTGTTTGTCTGGGAGGCGGAGGCTGCTTTACGGCATCTGGCTGTCGTGCGTGTCGGTGTACTTGAAGAAGGCTGTGTATATGTGAGACTCCCAAATATCGATACCACAGGGATGGAATATCTAATTTAGAGACTACTTTTAGTATTGATTTAAATCTAGGTATTGATTTTTTTGACAACACTAGAGGAGATACTCTTCTGGGGTGGGTCGGGTAGGTGGCGTCGGACCCCGTGGGGCTCTGCGATGCTGCTGCTTTGGGCCCTGGCTAGATAGGCTAGGATCTCCATGCCCTGTTTGGATTTCGGGAATGAGGGTTCCCATTGGGGCCCTTGGGGGAGCTGGCTCCCTGGAGGGCCAAGGCCCCCGAGCTTTTCCTCCTCATCTTCAGACATTTTCCTCCTGCTCCTTCACATCACCACACAAACATGCACACATGGCCTTGTGGTGTTGGTAAGTCAGGGTGTGTGTGTATGGTTCCCATCTCTGCAGACTAATAGCAGCTTGTGCCACACTTTTAATTTGCACATTAAACACTTCCGCCAACAACATTCCATGAAAATGGCCTTGGGAGTGAGCACACCCAACAGCACCTGGTAGGGGGGATCTCTCAACCTCACCCTGGGTACCGGAGCAGCACCTAGACGCTAAGGGTTCTGGGGTAAGCTGGATGTGTGGTGGCATCAGCTGGTGTAGGCCAGAGCATGACTGTGGCCCCCCAACCACAGAACACACTTTAACAACACGCATCAGCACCAGAGCGCAGGGAGACCACGGGTCTTTCACACTTCTGTTCTCGGTTTGCTGTCCGGGGCTGATTGCTTCACAGCCGGACAGGACCCGGTAAATAAATAAATAAATAAATAAATAAATAAAAAGAACACCAGTTTCATAGAGGTTCGCCTGAAGTCAGCATCCTCTGAGCTGTTAACAATCTGGAGACCAATATTCACTGGTTTTGATTGATGGTTCCAGCATGGAGACATCACCAGACATCTCCTGGTCTTCCTCACTAGGATAGACAGCAGAGACACTGGAATGTCCTCCTGACAGGATGGATGTGCTGGAATGTTGGGAGGGGCCTGGACGATGATCACAGCTGAAGGCTTCAACTGAGTTCTCAGATCAAAGTTGGGATCCGGCAGGAAAAGCATGAAGAAGCCAAATGAAAATCAGCCAACCACAAACATCTGGAGGTTTGTTATTTGGACCCACCTGAGTCCTGTGGATGGAGAAGTAGTCCTGGGACCCCCCCTCAGTGTGGGGGTTGTCCATCAGAGGCAGGTCCTTCACAGCAGTGCACCACTTAGCAGGTCCTTCCAGTGCAGAGCTCCTCCTCAGCAGCCGGACCGTCAGGTAGGCCGTGTAGAAGTTCTTAAAGGTGATGTCTTCAATCTGGAGGGCAGACGGGGAGGATGGATCTTGATAAAACGGATAAGTCGGGTGTCATTTTATTATCACGGAGCTGTTCCTGTTATTAATGATGCTGATTAATGAAGTAAACCCTAGAATAAATCAGGCTCTTAGCAGCTGTTTGGAGACAGAAACCACGCTACATCCCTGTTTTCTGAGTCAACATGACGGGAAAAGCTGGCTGGAAATTATTCCTTTATGGGAAACTTTCTCCCAGCGATCCTTTGAAGCTTGGAGATTTGAGTTAATGAGGAGCCGGTCTGCGTGGAGAAGGTTTGTAATTAAAGCTAAAAGCTGCAAGTAGGTCAGAGCTTAAAATGTCCAGTGTGTGTGTGTGTGTGTGTGTGTATGTGTGTGTGTGTGTGTGTGTGTGTGTGTGTGTGTGTGTGTGTGTGTGTGTGTGTGTGTGTGTGTGTGTGTGTGTGTGTGTGTGTGTAGGTGTGTGTGTGTGGGTGTGTGAATGACGAATGATACACTTGTAACGTCCAGCAATGGTAAGTTTTTAGGTGCTGTTTGACCATCCAACATCTGGTCAAAAAGGCAGACACATACTGCATATGTTTCCTTTAAATCAGCCTACCGTCATCCCACCAGCTGGAACTCAGAGCCTGCAGCTCTGACAGAGATAATGAAATCATAACAATAACATCCTCTCCTCAAGGTCCCTCACAGAGCACCCTCTTATCTAAGACAAGCATGAGAGCATTTAAACACTAATGCTCTGTTTGAGGATTTTCAGTCTGGTTTTAGAGAGTATCACAGCACTGAAACTGCATTAGTGAGAGTTACAAATGATATTCCCATGGCCTCAGATAAGAATCTTGTGTCTGTTCTAGTCTTGTTAGATCTCAGTGCTGCCTTTGACACAGTTGATCACAATGTTCTTTTAGAAAGACTTGATCATTTTGTAGAGATCAAAGGAAAAGTGCTAGGCTGGTTTGAATCCTACCTGTCTGACAGATTTCATTTTATAAATGTACATGACAAATCTTCTTCATACTCCAGGGTTACTTGTGGAGTACCACAGGGTTCAGTGTTTGGACCAGATCTTTTTACTATATATATGCTCCCAATTCCCAAAATCATTAGACAGCATGGGATAAACTTCCACTGTTATGCTGACGATACTCAGTTATATTTATCCATTAACCCTGATGAACGTAATCGGTTAGGTAGATTACAGGCTTGTCTTGAAGACATAAAAAATTGGATGACTCTAAACTGACTTGTATCAGTTGGATGTTTTCACCACTGGGTGTGTGTGTGTGTGTGTGTGTGTGTGGGGGGGGGGGGGGGGTTCAAAGTGTGTTTTTATTTGCTAGGAATGTAAAATGACTTTCATCATATTTAAATTTTCTGATTATATGTAAAAGTAAATAAAAAAACGAATAAACTGCCTAATGGAATGAACCTGTTATTTATATATCTGATATTTTCAGAAATTCAAGATAAAAGATTGTTTCATTGCACAGGTGTACAACAAAGTTGTCTTTGCGCTCACTAAAGACAGCTCATAAGGATGTAGTAAAATATAAGGACAATTTAAAACCCAGACTGAGAGCCCTTGAGACAGATTCCCTGTGTTGTAACTGCCTTCTGTAATTTTGTATATAACATGTGTTTACTCAGTTATTAAACCTGCACACAACATCTTTTACTCCCTCTTACACATCTCTCCTAGTGAGCTGAGGGACGTACACATGTCTGTGTAGCTAAAACAAATTTAACTGTAATTTATTCAGCCTCTTGCCCAGCACTCCCTTGAAAATGAGGTTTTTAATCTCAATGGGACCTTCCTGGTTAAATAAAGAATAAATAAACAAGGCTAAAATTGATATCATACACACACACACACACACAATATTCTGGAGGGAACGTGTTCTCCGTGAGTGCTCTGATCTCAAAGGAAATCCTTCTGCTATGCTAGGATTTGGGACCCTTTGTAGAGCAACAGACAAACCTCATGAATCTGATTCCAGTTCATGTTTTATTTTACAGCTACGTGAACCTCCCAGAACCTCCTCTGCTCCCCGATCATACACAACAATAACCAGTTTCTCCATGATTGATCAGATTCACTTTTTATTTATTTCTGACAGGAACCTCTCCTCTATCCCAACTGCATTTAGATCTTCTGCAACTTGTTTGGTCCTTTTGTGCTTCGGCAGCCAGTGTTTTGATCTTGTGGTCAATAGTTTTTTCTCTTTTTTTTCGGGAAAAAAACAGGGAATCTTCTCACGTGCTGAGGACGTAGCATGACCAAATATGGTTAATTGAAGGTGTTTCGGCAAATGGACACGAGCATCTGGGTAGCACAGGTGCGATTTATCATCAGACGACTGCAGAGGAAAGTGCATAGGAGGGCCCCCCCCCCACACACACACATTTCATAAATCAGTCTTTTGACTGTTCGTACACACATTCTACATTTAGGTTGTAGGAGGGAATAAGGACAGTTTCTATGAATGTTTGATACATGACACCCCTGGAGTGTGTGGTTGGCTTACACTGATGGGTTTCCCTGAGTGGGGGGTGACATCGACCACACAGACACCTGATGGAACTGGTTCTGCTTTAGAGTCTCTGATGTGCAGCTGGACCGGAGGTTTGACGGTGCAGCTCACCGGCTCTCTTCCATCAGTGCTATCGTTCATCTTCTGGAAAAAAGATATGAAGTTTAGGATTTGTTGACTTTAACTGCTGGTTCCCACTTTAATAACCCTTTCGTCTCTGATTTAAACCAGTTAGAAACATTATTATGCTCATTCTGGTTACCATGGTATCCAGCAGACAGAGATAGCTATTCTGACTCTAACAAGAGCCAGGATGAGGGGCACATGATCTCCAGAGCTGCAGCAGCTGATGGACGTTCCTGGGGCAGACCTGCTCAGAAGGGGAGGTCATTGACAGCTGAGGGAACGCATCACTGATGAACATGAAGAGTAAAAGCTGAAGAAGATGTTTCTGCAGCTCAAACGTCTGAACTGGGAAGATCAGAAGTGGACAAACCAGATGTGGAGAAAGAGTGTGACCTGGTTCTGTGGATCAGGGTTTCCTCTCCACCATGGGGAGGCTCAGGTTCGTGTGCATTACTTAAAAGGAGAAGACGTGGTAACAGGATGCATTATGGGAGGAAGGTGAGAAGCAGAGAGAAGTGATGCTTTGGACAAACCTCTGACCTGCTGCTCATGAGTGTTAGTTTATATGGCAGCTATCTAAACATGATCATCATTAAAATGACCAAAAAACGAGCCGAACTTTCACCAACAACTTTTAAACTTTGGGGGGTTAGAGTTACCAGTGAAAAACACATGATTGTTTTGTTATTTTAAGCTACTTTCTGGTAAATATTCTTGTGCCCTCTGCCCAGTGTGGCTCCAGAAGCTAATGTTTCTGCTAGCACCATGGACAGCGACTCGTTTGGAGCAAAACAGTGTGACGGAAACCGGGAGGATCAAACCGAACCGTTTAAACACCTCTTATTCACCGTTTGATAGTTAAAACGAATTAAGTAAAGTAAATAAATTCACAACAACCGAACAGGACCGCTAGCATGGCGGCTAACGGACACTACTGACCGTAACGGGATTATCCGGTTCGTTCGCTGCTCACCTTCTTCTGCCCGAGAATCTTCAGAGTTAAAGGAAGAATACGGATTAAAAGTTAGATTAAAAAAATGTTTCAACAGCTGGTTTTTACACGTCAAAGATGCTCGGCTTCACTTCCGGACTTTTACTGTCGCCAAAGCAACTACGAGAGTCTTAAAGGGCCAGCAGCACGGAAGTCCACGAAAACAAACAGATCTCCTCCTTCTCCCCCCTCTCCTAAAACCAACTCCTTTTGCTGATTTGTCACATGTTAATTGGTAGGAAAACGACTGCTGGATGACTTTCGCCGTTGTTCGAATCCCTCCTGTTGTTGTAAACACAGAAACCAGCAACACTAACAATGATAACTGGCTGATGATAACACTAATAATGATAATACACAGTATTTCCTCCTCTGTGAAACAGGAGCACAAACAGAAAGCAGGTGCAGCAGGTTCATCAGCAGGTGGCACCATTGCTTCGTGGATTAGATCAGATCATGTGTTTGAAATGTGCGTCTCCATTAAACAGATCTTCAGCATCTGTAAGAAAATCCAACAGGCAGACAGACAGCGTGGTCACAGACTGGATTTGATTCCCTTCAGGTTGTTTCAGGTGAGCAGCTCTGGAATCAGAAACAACCAGCGTGTGTTTTATCAGTCAGAGGCAGGAATCTGATATTCATCTCTCTGTGTGTCCTTGTTCAGAGACTTTCCTGAATGTATTGTATCTGTTGTGATCAAGCCTACTCTCCACGTGCTCCATGGTGAGGATGACCAGCTCAGATCCATCACAGCAAACTCCAGAGGCGTTTCACATCTGCTCTGTTCCCTCTAACCTTTACTGGTCTGGTTCTGGCCCCGGTCTCCTTTTACCAGAAGCACCACAAACATCGTAACCTCTGAAGAGGACCTTCTATAGCCACTCCTACCTGCCTACATGTTTGGCTGCCGCACATTTTTATATCTTTACATCAAAATTCAATGGGATGAGTTACTCAGGTAGCCATATATCAAATAATAAAATTATGGGTTGTTTTCCTAATTCTCTGAACGTTGTTGGTATCCTGACCTAAATTCACCTAGCAGCTGATTTTCTGCAGGAGACAGGTGATAAAAAACATAATGATGTCATAAACGCATCATTTAATTGAATTTTCTGAATTCAGATGAGTTGCAGTAGAAGATCTCATTTAAAGCCTTCTTGTGAGGAAACAGGTGCTGCAGAGATCTGCTGCAGTCGTCTCTCCAGCTTTCTTCCCCGCCTTCCTCTCCTCCTCCCTCCCCACCTTGAGATGTCCTGCCGTGGCAAACATCCATCCATCCTGTGTAATGTGTGAGAAACAGTAGGGTGGTCGGGCTCCCCGAAGATCCAGGGTCAGTGAGCGTTGGGGCCAGCTCCACATGCCGCTCTGCAGAAACAATCCCTGTTCCTCCCAAATGGGGAGGTGGTGGTGGTGGGGAGCTACAGGGGCTCAGAGGAGGAAGAGGAGCCAAAGACGCAGGAAGCACATCCAAACTGCAGAATTTCTCATTTATATGTTAAATCTCTGGACTGTCTGACTTCTTCTGCTTTCAATGATTTTTCACTGTTTTTCTAAAGTGTCACACAGACACACACACACACACACACACACACACACACACACACACACACACACACACACACACACACACACACACACACACACACACACACACACACACACACACACACACACACACACAGGCCTTCTGAAGGTCTCTCGAGTTTTTATTTTTGACTCAAGCCCGTTTGGCTCACCGCAGTTGTTTACCTTTAACAAACCAAAAAGTGAAAAAGGAAAGAGCAAAAGACGAGTGAGACCAAATTATCTCTCTCAAACAGCATCTGAATGTCATGTCTTCATGAACGAGAAACCTTTTGTTTTTCAGTGTGACCATAACTCTGGCTCATCCCTTGAGTTTAGCAGCATTTTCTGTCTGAATGATTCAGAGGTTAGTGGCCTGACTAACCTGAGAAAACATTCAGGTAAGGGACTGAAATGAGGAGAAAATGTCCCTAAAAACCTCCAGAATGTCTGGAGAACTCCTGATCCAGACCCGCCTGATCCAGGATCACCCGATCCAGACCCACCTGATCCAGACCCACCTAATCCAGGATCACCTGATCCAGACTCATCTAATCCAGGATCACCAGATCCAGGATCACCAGATCCAGGATCACCTGATCCAGGATCACCAGATCCAGACCCACCTGATCCAGGATCACCCCATCCAGTCTCAGTCTCTCTCCTCCTGTTTCAGGAGACAAAATGATGGCATGTTGATGAAAGGTTTTCTTACATAACGGCAACACTGAGGCGGCGTTCTGGGAAACAGCTGAGCTTTGATGCTTCAGCAAATTATCAGCAGAGGAAAACCTGACGGAGAGCGGAGGAAGGAGAGAGGTGGAGAATATTTGTCATGGTGAAATTAGAAGAAGCAGCTTTTTAAAGTGCCAAAACAATTTCAAAATGAAGCCTGAAGCCACCCGTGGATCCAATTACTGCAATAAGAGCCTTAAAGCCTGATAGTCGGAGTCTTTTGGGGCTGTTTTTAGAGAAATAACAGCTCTATTTAAAAGTTTAAAGTGTTCAAAGTTTCAATAATTAAAAATGTCAAACTATGCTGATATATGATGCACAAAGAAAAATATACAATCAGCCATATGAGAAGTCACAGAAACCAATGATTTCTCTTTGAGTAGGCATCCAACCGGGTCTGATGATGAAAAGCAAAATGTTGTTTGAGTTTGGAATGAGTTTGTGTGAGGAGCTGGAAGTTCTCAGAGTAAAACATTCCTTTTGTTCAATTAACAGATCAATCCTTCATCCTGAGAGGTCAGAACCGACCACTCAGGAAGCAGGAATCTATATCGGTCCTGACTCTGTCACTGACTGACCCAGATTAGATGGGTCCAGCGCCGCCGCTCCACACACGCACACCACGCACAGCGCATAGGGCACCACGGCAGGGGAGGGGCACCAAACGCAAGCTCATGAAAAAATAAAGACAGATTTCAATTAGAAGATGTGCAAAGCAAGTTAACAGCATGTTTACAGAGAGAAAACAATACAAAAAGGAAAGGAGATGGACCGTGTCCACTTTTCACTCTCTGTCCGGGGCGTCCGGACTGGGGGTTCTTGTTTTTGATGAAAATGTCCGGCTCTTCATCCAGGAGCAGGGATCGAATTATGGGGGAGTTTATCCTACACATCCAGGGGAGCCGGGAAAAAAGTTTTCTACCTATATATGACATCATTTATGGACTCTTTTGAGCAGAGAGCACAGAGAGCGGCACAACGCTGATTGTTGTTGCGCAGCGCTCCAGGCTGCTGCGTGTCCAGCGCACAGTCCATTCTCAAAGTGGTGCAACCAAAAAACTATAATTTACACACGATCGTTGATGTTCGCACATTTTCTCTACTTTCTGTCTAATTTGTGCTTGAAGTGCTCTGCTACTGCGGAGATCATCACCTGTACTGTGGTGATTTCACCTCACTGACGCACTCTGCGCTTTGCGGTCAGGAGATCCCTTCGATCTGCTCAGAAGTAACTGATGAGGTGAAAAAGTAAGAATCCAGGCAGCAGTTTTTCTGGAGAGTTTAGAGGAGATGCAGGAAGATGAGAGACAGACAGGACAGGAAAATAGTTAAATAAAAACAAGAAAACAAAACAAAGTGTTGAAAAGTAAAATGTAGGAAGATGTATCTCCACTACACGTTTAAGCAATAAGTTACACACATGTAATAATTATACATCTGATATAGTTCAGATCACCTTCAAAACTCAGTCACACACCCAGGGCCGTTTCAAGACATTTTGGGGGCCAAGGCAAAATGCCCCCCCCCCCCACCCCCCACCCCCACACACACACACGCACCACCACCACCACTCCATAACTGGGCTCCCCAGAAGCCTCTGTGTAATTCATACCTTGTCCAGTAGTATTAGTTATACCGTGTTTGTAAAAGCTCCTCAGACATCGCTGACATGTTATCAGATGAAAATCTAAATTATCAGACATGCTGTCTCATATGCTTCTTTTCTAAACTTGCAAAAAGTAACAAAACCATTTGAAAGCCACTATTTGTGGATTCTCTGAAAGTTTCCCTGGAGTGTGTGACAACTTATTTTTTCATTGATCCTATCGTCTAATCTCACAGCTGAAACAAAGATCCTTAATAATCGTGCACAGGAAGCGTACCGATGCTGTAGTAAAACAAAAGGTATAATAATTTATTATTAATAAAATGTTTTTGCAGCACTAAAGCAGAAAAAGGAGATTTTGCAATAAATATGCTAAATATTTACATATGAATTGTTTTAGAGCCCTTTTAGTGGCAGAATCTGATATTAATTTAGTTCTTACAAAAAAATGGGTCCTAACGTGGTTTGTGTGGTGTTGCCATAGTGTGACGTCATAGGCACAGATCCCCTGTCCTCTTTTTTGGAAATGGAAATATGGTCACCCTACATTAAACAAACTGTCCACCCGGGTTTTTGCGCTGCACAGAGACGCTTCGCTGCCTATGACTGAACGTCAGTTGAGAGTCAGTCTCATGCAGACTGACCAATGACAAGAGGGCCTCAAGTTAAGACCCTCTCCTCATTGGTCAGTCCCACACGAGGTGGGTCAAAGGTTACCCTGAGCGGGTTACGTGATTTCAGGCATTCAAGTATTGAGTATATTTACGGTATATTACAGTAAAATATTCTGTATGTGACCATATTATGGTGATCCTTGGGTCGTGATGATGGGGCCCTTGAATATTGTTGCCCAGGGTACAACAAAGTGTTAATCTGGCCCTGGTGGTTCATCAGTAGCTGAGTGAGAGAGTCTGAGAGGGAGAGAAACTCAGAGAAGCTTTAGAGCTTTTTTACTGCTGGAGAAAAAACGTAGCAAGTCATCATCTTCCTAAATGCAATTATTCTCTTCTGAATCAGCACTTCTTTAAAGAAGAAATAGTTAAATGTAACAAAGGGAAATATCCTTTTATTCAGCCTGTTCATGCGACTTGTATCAAATCATCTAAAAATAGACCTTGAAGAGTTTGAAGATTTTTTTGTTTTAATAAGTTCATCTTAAAACATCTTTCTCAAGTAAAATAAAGTTTCCGCTGTGAGGTCAGATAGGCCCATCTGTGCTGTTTTGAAACAGAAATAAATTAAACACATTCTCACACCCTAAGCGTCGGAAACAAACGCTTGGTCAGCCACCCTCCACGTCAGACCCCTGACGTCAAAAGTGCCCTTTTTCGTTACTTATGTGCGAAAAGGGTTTTTTCCCCTTTGTAACTGCAGATCCCAATGCAGCGTAAAACTGACGTTTTTAGATATCTGCTGATGCGGCACTGAACCAGCTCATTTAACCGCACCTAAACCTTAATGTTTCACTATTTATAACCTTCCCATCTCCCTCATCCTAACCTTGACCCTCTTGCTACCTAAAACGTTACTCTCACTGTGATCAAGCGTTTGTTTCCCGTGCATTCTGACTCTGACAGTCAGAATCTGACTGTGAATTGTCGTATTTGCCGCCAAAGGGGAACGTTAGAAAATACCATCTGGCGAGGGGGAGGTTACAAATACCCTCTACTTTTAACCTCCACCATGGTAGTTGAAACCTCCCCCTCGCTTTGGCTCTGTCCAAACTCGACCAATCACGAGGCGGCTCCCGCCGTTCACTTCATAGAGCCGGCTTTTAGAGCGATCGACACATCACTAACGTGTTAGCTAGCAAGATGGTTAAGGTTAGGATAGGGGTGAGGGGAAGGTTAAATAAGAGGATAAGGTTAAGGTGAGGTACAATGAGCTTGTTTGGTGCCCTGGCTGCGGACATCCCATCACGTCAGTTTTACGCTGCATTGGGATCTGCAGTCAAATAAGGGAAAAACCCCTTTTCGCACATAAGTAACGAAAATAAAGGACACTTTTGGCGTCAGGGGTCTTACGTGGAGGGTGGCTGACCAAGCGTTTGTTTTTGACGCGCTGGGAGTGAGAATGTGTTGGTTTGAATGCAAGCTCAATGAACAAGTACATTCAAGGAGGAGAAGGGTTATCATTGGAGAAACACATGTGCCACAACCGGTGCTTGTGTTGTGTGGACCTGTTACATAGTTCTAAATAATAACAACATGGAGTTCCTGTGTTGAGTATGTTATATTATGTAAATATCCATCCTACTTTTTGGAAATAATAAGCAGTTTGTGCATACAAGAGAATTAAAGAGAATTTAAGGCGAAGGGCTTGCACATACTGTGTTATTGTGTTGTTTTTTTCTTTTTTCATTGGGGGAAGGGGGGGGGGGGTTGCACCACGAAGCCTTTGTGCTTAGGGCACCAAAATAGCTAGCAACGGCCCTGGATGGGTCAGTCAGAACCAGAGGAGTTCGCTTTAACCTGCAGCAAGAACCATTAAATAAACGTAATAAAAAATTAATAATGTGATTAAAAGGTTATTTGTTGTTGTTGTTACAACAATAACAATAATAGTAATAATAATAATAATAATAATAATAATAATAATAATAATAATTTGCCCAACCATTCCACATGTGTTTTGTGGATTTGGAGAAAGGCTTATGACCGTGTCCCCAGGGGCACCCTGTGGGGGACGCTCCAGGAGTATGGGGTGGGTGGCCTTTTTTTAATGGCCATTCAGTCCCTTTACCAGAGGAGCGTGAGTTTGGTCCGCATAGCCGGTAGTAAGTCGGACCTGTTCCCGGTGAGGGTTGGACTCCGCCAGGGCTGCCCTTTGTCACCGGTTCTGTTCATAACCTTTATAGACAGAATTTCTAGGTGCAGCCTTGGTGTGGAGTGGGTCGAGTTTGGTGGCAGGAGAATCTCATCTCTGCCTTTTTGCAGATGATGTGGTCCTCCTAGCTTCATCCGGCTTTGGCCTTCAGCTCTTGCTGGGTAGGTTCACAGGTGAGTGTGAAGCAGCTGGGATGAGGATCAGCAGCTCCAAATCTGAGACCATGGTTCTCGACTGGGAAAGGGTGGCTTGCCAACTCCGGGTCGGGAGAGAGGTCCAACCTCAAGTGGAGGAGTTTGAGTATCTCGGGGTTTTGTTCACGAGTGAGGATAGGAGGGATCAGGAGATCGACAGGCGGATTGGTTCGGCGTCTGCAGTGATGCGGACGCTGAGCCGATCTGTCGTGGTGAAGAGGGAGCTGAGCCAGAAAGCCAGGCTCTCGATTTACCGGTCGATCTACGTCCCAGTCCTCACCTATGGTCATGAGCTTTGGGTAATGACCGAAAGAACGAGATTGCGGATACAAGCGGCCGAAATGAGTTTCCTCCGTAGGGTGGCCGGGCTCAGCCTTAGAGATAGGGCGAGGAGCTCGGATATTCGGGAGGGACTCGGAGTAGAACCGCTGCTCCTCCAGATCGAGAGGAGTCAGTTGAGGTGGTTTGGGCATCTGGTCAGAATGCCTCCTGGACGCCTCCCTGAGGAGGTGTTTCGGGCATGTCCTGCCAGCAGGAGGCCCCCGGGTTGACCCAGGACACGTTGGAGAGGTTACATCTCCAATCAGGTCCGGGAACGCCTTGGGGTCCTGCCGGAGGAGCTGGTGGAGGTGGCTGGGGAGAGGATGGTCTGGAGCTCCCTAGTTGGGATGCTGCCCCCGCGACCCGGACCCGGATAAGCGGAGGAAGACGATGATGACGATTATTATTATTATTGTTGTTGTTGTTGTTGTTGTTTGTGACGTGATGAAGGTGCTCCTAATATAATATTATACTGTTTTCCTTGAATAACTGTTTACCAGCTCTCCAGCCCAGATGTGAGGTACCTTGCTGTTCTTCTGAACCAGGGCCAGTTCTTCTGAACATGTGACCAGGACCGACTTTTGCCGTCTGAACAACCGTTCTATAGTTTGGAACAAAAGGTTAACAAAGGATGTATTTAATCCCTTCATACATTTCCTTTGTTGATCTGAGTGTGTGTGTTGGTCTCTACAGTAAAACGGTAAGGGTCTCAGCTTTAACAGGCCTGCATATCTACATAATGCTGAGGTGATGAATAGGGCTGGAGGATTTTATTTATGATGCTGGGATTGTTCCCGGGATAATGGGAGAAACTCAGACTTGTGTTTGGACAGCAGCAGAATTTACTGTAAATGAAAACCAAACCGTTTGAATGTAACTTCAGCTGAAACTGCTGCAGTCAGAGAGTTTGTGTCACATAAGTGAAAGGATGAGAAGGAGGACGGAACCAGCGGCGCTCTGGGGGAGCTGATGAGTCTCGCTCTGACCGTAAAGATCAGCGAGCTTTAGCCTGCAGACTGAGAGATGTTGTGAGTGTCTGAACCTGGAACCTGAACCTTGTCTGAGTCATCTCCTCTGTTATTGATCTGCGGCCTCTGACAGTCGCCTCCAGATGGCCTGGACTCGTTACAGCCGCACGTCCAGGCTTTCAACTGTTCTTGTCACTTCTACACCGAGACTCTTATCGTGCATTTTTTTTCTCCTGAACTTCCATCTGCTGCAGTAATCCGTCCAGCAGATGCTCGTTTTTATTCCCTTTGTGCTGCAGCTCTGTCAAAGCTTTATGTTAGCGTGGAGCTCTGAGAAGAACAGTTTGGTTCTAGTAAAACTCGTTCGGACTCAGATCCATCATTAACGGGATCAGCTGGATCAGGAGAAACGTAGAAGCATGTATGAGTATTAAGACCAGATGATCGAGCTAAAACATAATGTTTTATATGGAAACTCTGAATCAAGATTCGGGATTCAGGTTCGACCTTTACTCAACAGGAAAACCCTTAAAATCTTCTTTACTGGAGTTCATCTCACAAGCAACACGTTTATAGAAAAATATAAAATAACATTAAATTATCAGCAATAAAAAGTCCAAATAAAAGGAGCCAAAACACTGGAAGTGTAGTTTGTCTTTAGCCCAGACCAAACTGCTCTTTGAGCTTTTAAAACTCCCCCAGTGTGAACCGGGCCTCTTGTGTTGTTTCTCGGTTTGGTTTCAGGCTTTTGTGTTTCTGACTGTAGAAAGAGTGATGAGAGGGCTGAACCAATGTCTCATAAAGCAAACAATATTATCCTGCAGAACCAAGAGACCATCACGAGGATCCAGGTCCAAGTAGCCAGAAAACAGAACACGGATGGAGTTAAAGTCAGCTGATCACCACCCAGCATCACCTTCACCATGGAACCACCGCCAGGGCTGCAGGAGACCTACTGGTGTCACGCAGAGCAACAGAATCAGAACCGGCTGTGATGGGCCAGTCTGGGTCCGTTTGGATGGGATCCAGCCCTTGTCTTAGCAGCAATCCTCCATGGTGTGTAGCGGTGGTCAGGTGAGAGGTCACATCTTCATACGGACAGGGCTTCTTCACTGAGGTGAGCTTTCTGGTAAAATAGAGAAAGTCCAAAAATAAAATCAGGAAGGAAAAACTTCCAATGGCCGGTTTTCTGCTCTCCTTTCAGAAACGAGTGACTGCTTCTTGTCTGACATTCTACAGTTAACCAGAACCGGATCTCTTCATGGTCCTGTCCATCCAGTCAGCTCTGAAAGGCGAATGATTTTATTTGATCTCATTTATTCAGATTTTCTCCAAATCATTCAGCCTTTTTGTGACTTAATCCTCAGCTTTGGTTACTCACTCACATCAGGTTCTTCAGGTCAGGTTCAGGTGCAGATCCTCACTGATCATGAAGAGTCAGCCTTTCACAGCTTTACTTATAATACAACCTAAAGATGTAAGCTCCCAGATGACTTCACCCTAACGTGATGTTGTGGTAAAAACAGGTAAGCCCTTAACTTCACCTTTCTGTCATCAGTGACCAAAATGTCAACAAAACTATTTAATAAACACCTGCCATGTGTGGTGAGCATCCATCCATCCATCCATCCATCCATGTGGGTGGCCTGGTGTGTGTGTGTGTGTGTGTGTGTGTGTGTGTGTGTGTGTGTGTGTGTGTGTGTGTGTGTGTGTGTGTGTGTGTGTGTGTGTGTGTGTGTGTGTTGTCTTCTCCATCCCCAGTGAGTCATGGTGGATGGCTGCTTATACTGAGCCAGGATCCTCTGGAGGTTTCTTCCTGTTAAAAGGGAGTTTTCCTCTCCACTGTCGCTGCATGCTTACTTAGTATGAGGATTGCTGTAAAGACTCTGACACCAGTCAGTGACTCGATGCAACCTGCTGGGTTCCTTATATAGGAAACCTTTTACTGATTGGCTTAATGAACTGACCTGTATTAGAATGTTTACTATGTGAAGGTCCTTGAGACGACTCTGGTCCTGATTTGGCGCTTTAGAACTAAACTAAACTAAACTAAACTAAAGTAAACTAAACTAAACTAAACTAAACTAAACTAAACTAAACTGAACTAAACTAAACTAAACTAAACTAAACTAAACTGCCATCCATCCATCCATCTGTCCAAGTTCAGGAGGTAAACCCAGACCTCCCTCTCCTCAGAAACACTCTCCATCTCCTCTTAGAGGATCTTCAGATGTTCCCAGACCAGAGGTGGTGTGTTATGGTGGTGCCTGTACTCAGAAGCTTCACCTCTGTTGGTGTACAGGGGCAGCTGTGGCTGTGTTGTAGCTCATTACCACCAGGGAGTGAATGTGTGTGTGTGTGTGTGTGTGTGTGTGTGTGTGTGTGTGTGTGTGTGTGTGTGTGTGTGTGTGTGTGTGTGTGTGTGTGTGTGTGTGTGTGTGTGTGTGTGTGTGTGTGTGTGTATGAACGACTGATTGTGTTGTAAAGTGTCTTGGGGGGTTGTAGGACTCTAGAAGAATGCTATATTAAATGCAGGCCGTTTACCTGCTTAGAGAGTTCTGTTTCCTCCCAGAACCTAGAGAACCTCTACAGGTATACCACCAGGAGGCATTCAGACCAAAACCACATTGTCTTCTGTGCAGACAGAGTCTCTGAGTCATAATCAGAATCAGAATCAGAATCAGAATCAGAATCAGAAAAGGTTTATTGCCATTGTCAGTGAACAAACAATTCACAAACTAGGAACTTGCTTTGGTACTAATGTGCTACATATAACATGAATAATAATAAGATTAAAAATAGAATAAAATAGAATAAAACTAGAATAAAACTTTCAGCTATAAAAAATGGCAGGTAATGGTAACATGGCCGATAACGTGACGTTATGTCGAGTACAGAAGACGAGCATGGTTGTGTGTTTATAAGCTGTTCACAAGTCTAACGGCAGATGGAAAGAAGCTGTTAATATGGCGGGAGGTTCTGGTCCGGATGGACCGTAACCTCCTGCCTGAGGGAAGCGGCTCAAAAAGTCTGTGTCCCGGGTGAGAAGGGTCAGCTGCTATCCGACCTGCACGCCCCCGAGTTCTGGAGACGTACAGGTCCTGGAGAGATGGAAGGCTGCAGCCAATCACCTTCTCAGCAGAGTGCACAATGCGCTGCAGTCTGTGTTTGTCCCTCACCGTGGCTCCAGCGTACCACACAGCGATGGAGGAGGTGAGGATGGACTCAGTGATGGCCGTGTAAAACTGCACCATCATCTGGGTCGGCAGCTTGGCCTTTTTCAACTGCCGCAGAAAGTACATCCTCTGCTGGGCCTTTTTGAGCAGGGAGCTGATGGATGGCTCCCACCTAAGGTCATGTGTGATGGTGGTTCTGAGGAAGCGGAAGGAGTCCACAGTGGTGACGGGGGTGTCCGTCAGGACGAGGGGGAGAGATGGGGCTGTGACTTTCCTGAAGTCCACAATCATCTCCACTGTCTTCTGAGCATTGAGCTCCAGTCCATAATTTGGCTGAGTTGGTAAATCAGGCAGAAACCAATCCTTCATCCAATCCAGTGTTACTGATCCAGTTAACATCCAACATGGATCCCCCATTTTCACCCAGCAGCTGGGACCTCAGTTTCAGATTAAAGTGGAAACTAAGCAGGTAGAGCAGTTCTCGGGTCAGGAGAGGAACATGAACAGGAAGTGGGACATGGTGAACTCCTGTTGACTTCTCCTCGGCCAACATAATGAAACGTTAAGCTTCCTTCCTGCAGCTGAAACATCCTCTCAGCATTCCTCTGAGATGTCTGCTTGTGTTTCTGACCGCTGCTTTCTCTACAGAGAGGAAAGCAACCGATTCTGGAGAGAGAACAGAGGAAGGATGAGAGAGAGAGAGACTATGAAGAATTGCCTCGGAGAAGAAAGATGGCGTCCAGCAAGATGTTTGGGAGGGAAGGAGGCCGGTGGTATCGCCACAGCAGAAGAGGAATGATGACTCTGCCTGATTTTCCGCCTGGAGAAGCACACCAGTGCAAGCACCTGCAGACTTTTATTTTCCATGCATTTGTTATCAGGCCAGGCTTTAACACCTGGCTGCTGTAATGGTGTGGTAAATCACAGCTGACAAATCAGGAATGGTGGCAGGCCCACCTCCCTCTCAGAGGAGAGACGGTTGATGGCGACAGAAGAGTTTTAAAAATGAAAAAGATGTAAATGTGTTATAAATGCTGTCATGCGCAGAAATCTTGTTTCATCTCTTTAAGTTCTAACAGAGTAATATCAAAGGTACTTCACAAACCCAGCAACACTGTTATTTACTTTACTGCCTAACAGTCTCACATCAAACTGTGGCTCCTGCCTCCTGAGAAGGATGAAAACTCTGGAGGAGGAAGTTCATACTGGTCTCAGACCTGCAAAAATCTGAGGCATGCTGGAGACCGTAGAGCTCCTCCCGGGCCCTCCGGCTGAGCCCGGCTCCGTAAGGATCTGGATCCCACCACCAGCTCCCCCTTCAGTGTTTCAGCATCCTTATGACTGCTGATGAAGCCTCAGTCTTTCTCTCCTCCAGCCTCCAATCACCCTGAAACAAAATACAAGGACACTAGAACTCCTAATGCAACGTTCCCAACCAGATGTGGCCCACTGGTGTACAGAACCCGGAATCCGTTCGAACACTAGAGAAACTTTTCTGAGCTGTGAGCTCCTCCTGATGAACAACCAATTCTCCTTTTTGAAATCGGTGATTCCGCCCTGTGGCAGGTGCTCCCCGGTCTCCTGAGTGACATTTAGAAGCTGTCTTCATCAGGAGAGCTCCACAGAACCCATCCGACTCCTCATAGTTCGTTACATTATGAATGAGGTTAACACTTAGCTGAGATGCTTCTGATGGAGCCATGAAAGGTACAGGAGTGGTCTGACACAGAAGTGTTTAAGAAGTTGATCTGAGAAGCAAGAAAACATGAAAGTTCTCCTCCTGAGTCTTCTGCTGCTACGTCCCCCCCCACTGTCGTACACAGATGCCACCGGTCCCATCGACCACCACCAGCAGGCAAGGCGGGTTAGGTGTCTTGCCCAAGGACACAACAGCAGAATTCTCTCTTCAGAGCCGGGATCGAACCTGCAACCTTCTGATTACCGAAGAACCTGCTATGGCTTCTGAGCTTCTGCTGCACAAGTGTGCTGACTTTGAACAGGGAGCGTTGCGTCATCAACTGCAACACATGCCCAGATGCTGGTCACTGTGCTACTTAAAAAGATAAAACTTTATTAACAACTTTCAAACAACCAATTGTTCAAAACAAATTTACAGTTATTGCTGCTTTGTGTAAAACATTTAGAGCATCAACTAATCGTCCTAAAATAAACTCATTTCATGTTAAAATACACATTTCAGAAAAGACACTTGAGCCTTTCCTCCCGCAGCAATGCATTGTGGGTAATACAGAACAAGGGTGCAAAAGGGGCATGATGAACTTCCAAACTTGCGGACCGGGCCATCCGGATCCCTGGCTGGGATTGTGCAATTGAAGGGCACACAGGTGGCAGGGCGAGAATTGGGATGGGGCCCTGATTTAGGTGCACCAGGTGATGTGGCCCCGCCCCCTCTGGAGCTCAGACTTTCCAGTAGAAACTCCATGCAGACACTGAACAGGTCGCAGGAAGCCGGACTTTCCAGAATGAACTGGTGTTCTGATCTTTTTGATGTTTTTTTCACAGAACGTTTACCTGCCAGCTGATGATGTCACTCTCTCATCATACAGGTAAATGCTGGGATGTAAGTGTTCTTCCACTATTACATCACAGCTCCAAACAGGAAGTGAGGCTGTTTACCTCCTCGTCTTCATCAGGCCCAGTAGAACCATCAGGGTTCTCCAGTGGGACAATCAGATCTTCTGCTGCTGTTTTCATCCAGGCTACCATGGTAATCCTGATGAGGCACCGGTGATTACCATGGCGACCAAAACGAGCTACTGACAGAAAATTGAACATTTTTGTCCATCTTGATTTTCTTACTCTGTTCATAAAACTTCAACAAGTCTTATGTTGTCAGTCAGGGTCGTTTGAATTGGACTTCAGGTTGTTCCTCAGAGGTTCTGATTGTGTTTTCGTGTTCCAGACCGGTTTTTGTTTATTTAGTCTGGGTTTTTTTGCAGCTCTATAAATTTTAGAACTTGATTTTTACAGCTGTCATAAACTGCTTTACTGCAGCAGTGATGGAACATTTGCTTTAATAACTTTTTAACCTTTTGAAAATGAGGTGAGCGGCAGCAGAACGGGTTTATTCTGCTGAGGGGGTGGGGGGGTGGGGGGTGGGGGGGTGTCAGCGCGGGCTGCCAGCTGGGCTTGGCTGGGCCGGCGCCGATCTGAAGCTTCAGGAGTATTTTTAGCTCACCATCTCTGTTTATGACCATATTGGGAGATTCTTGGAGAGTTTGGGTCAGACTTAAGGGCGAAGTAATCCCCGGTGTGAAGATGATCCGACTCAGAGAAGGTCAAACATCAGACGTGGTCTTGTTTCAATGAAGGTGTCAAAACACTGATTGGTACAAGATGCGTGCTTCAATAGTGCTGATTGTTGTCATCAAGTCGAAGCAGGTCACTCTGATCATAACACATCAGGATTTTTACAACCTTCATATAAACATAATAAAGATCCTTTAAAGCTTTTCAAGCCTGATTTGAGACAAAATAACCTGAAAAGGACTTTTTCTCCTCTTAGACAGGAACTGTTAACGGCTGCTTGCTCCAACAGCGATCGGCTCTGGACTCTGGTTCTGTTCTTGTCTAGCCCCGCCTGCTCTGTTTGCTGATTGGTTCCTTTTTCCATCCTCTAATCTTTTCTGTTTTCTGATTGGATTTTTGTTGCTGTGAGTTTTCGTTGTTGTCTTTAATTCGCTGAGGAAAATGTCGATCAGTATTAGTTTTTGTTTCATCTTAGTTTGCAAAAAAATGAATTTGCATAGAAAAAATCTGTATTTTTTCTTTTTAGAGATTTAATTTTTCTGCATTTGTTTTTTATTAGTGAAAAATCTGAAGATAAACGTTTTAGTGTCTATCAGCCTGCTCTGCTGTGTTCTTCTGCTCTGGAGTCACAGCTGAGGCCCCCGATGGCCTGCGGGCCACACCTTGGACACCCTGTTTCCATCGGAGGTAGTCAAGCATGAAGCAGATCTTCTGCTTCTCCAGTCTCTCATCGTTTTACCAGGGGGCGTCTTCAGACAGTTACAGGAAGGAAGGTCAGCATCAGCTGATGTTGTTGACTGAACCCATAAAAACACTTCTGTGTCCTCTCTTGCTCTGCTCTGAGTCGCCCTGTCCAGCGCTGTGACATCACTTCCAGGAGAGCCAGAGTCTGGATTGACTGCAGCTGCAGCGTTTGCTGTGATTGTTAAAAGGTGAGAAGTGCTGATGAGGCCAGGTTAGGCTCCCCTTTGGCCTGCTCTTGTTAACTTCCAGAATGAAGCTGTAAATTATTTAGGGAGACGTTACGGGCTGGGATGCAAGAGCAGCATCAGCGACTTTCAGCTGTGATGAGAGCTGAACGGGGAACGGAGGCCTGGAAGCTTCTGAGTGATGGAGGAGTCACACGTGAGACGGGATCACCTGAGTCCAGCAGCTGAAGCTCCGTCTGATCTTCAGCAGGCTGCTTCAAAGGAAAACTCCTGATCTGATGTGTTCTCTCAAGTTTCCAGGGAAGTTCATCTCCTTGATGCCTGCTGAGGCGGAACGCGTGATCACGTGCCTCTCTGAGATTTTTCCATTAGTCCCGATCAGAACCCGGTCCATTAGCGTCCACTGGGCTTGTTTCTGTCAGCGCTGTGAAAGCAACGCTACATTAGAGCTCGCTGAGCGTTTTCTTCTCCCTCGTCATTAACAACACAGAAACCAATTAATATGCTTGTAAGGTCGTAATCCTCCAACTCTGCCATCTCCAGGGAACTTCAGCAGAAAAACAAATTAAAGCTGGGCCCGGTGTCGTATCAGGCCACCAAAGTAGTGCACACATGCAGATAATGTGCATGCACGGCACACTATGTGCTCCTCTGACTGTTGTCATTTCATTCCGTTACACTGATATGGTGTCACTGGGGTTAAGGTAAGAGTTAGAGTGCAGGGTAGGGTTAGCTCCGATCTTCTGTTTCTAAATTAGAATCAGCAGGAAGAGCCACGGATCTGTTACGTTAGCTTGTTGTCTGCATAAGGATAAATCATTGCTTGTGTTTGCCAGACAACATCAACAGACAACATCAACAACAGCAACAACACTTTCAAATACAATTATTCAGTAGCGTGACAAACCGGTTCAGTGTTTGTTGGAAGGAGGTGGAGGAGGAGGTAATGTCTCCTCCTCATTCAATCTGTGAAGAGAAAAGACATTCTCCTCCTGCTGGATTCTGGTTTCCAGCCTCTCATCATTACAGTTGTTCTCAGTTGTTTACACACAAAATCTGGTCCTTGAGACACGCACACATACACAAATACACACATACACACACACACACATACACACACACACACACACACACACACACATGTAAGGAGTTAATTTACATCTATTTAAGGAACCGTAAGACCTAAGATTTCATAGTAAATATGAAATCAATCTCACGGATCGTTGGGTTATTTTAACCAGAAGATTGGAACTTTTTATTGCAGGGATTTTGTAACACTTTGTATTAACTGAGAGACAGGAGAAGAGAGAGTCACCCTTAAAACATTTAAGAAGATTTATTTCTAAACAATTTTAAACATTTTTAAGCAAGACTAACTCTAACTCTAAGTGATGAATGGATCTGGTGTGAATGAGACGTGAGATGAATGGTGTATGTGTGAGTGATGTTGTAATCAGAACTCTCGTATCCGGAGGAGCAAGTCTGAATGATGTTGTGATGTTTGCTTTTAGCTATGATCGGAGTTTCATAAACACATTCAACGCCATATTGTCGCTCTACACATACCCTTCAAATGAGACCTCCGTACAGATCCACAATGCCAGGTCCTCGAACCCCCCTTTCGGTACAGGAGCCGATGAAACAGCGTCAGCAGTACGACAGACTAGTCTTTGGATTGTCTCCAGGAAAAAAGCGACAGTTGGTTGACAGCGTCAGATGGACCCCCCTTGGGGTCAGTGACTTCAGCTTTTATTTTGAAAGGAACC